>NW_022263011.1:82930-93006 GCF_002021735.2 Oncorhynchus kisutch | reverse complement strand
GGCAGAGAGAGAGAGAGGAGAGAGAGAGAGAGAGAGAGAGAGAGAGAGGAGAGGGGGGGAGTGATGCAGAGAGAAGAGAGGAGAGAGAGAGCAGAGAGAGAGAGAGAGAGAGGGGGGGGGTGAGGTAGGAGAGAGGGAGAGAAGAGAGTGAGGTAAAGAAGAGAAGCGACAAACCGATAAAGGGCGGAGTGAGGTTATCAGTTTTGTTTTCAGCTTCAAAACAGACGGAAAAAAAAAGACAATATTTAGGGTTGTGATGGGAAATATATTGTTTCCCCGCGGTTTTAGGATGGTTACAATAATACTTGCTTGTTTTTGTTATATAACTTAAAATTAGGCGAACTATTCGAATTTCAGCAACAGGAAATGGCGGAGAGATTTCTACATCGTGCATCTTCAACAGTAAAATATAACCAAAAAAAAAGCCTAATTGTCAACCCAAAATTCAAAATCACTGAATTAGGTTGCACTAAAAAGATCTTGAATCCCCATGTTAGATGAAAACCCCAGTTTATTGAACACAGTTTTTAATAAAGCACAGAATTACATTAAAAAATATTCATTTCTACTGCGTGATGCCGCAAAAACAAATGATTGGTCTGGTTTCAGCAGTGGAACGTGTTAGTTTGGATCCCTGGAGTTGCCTTGTTGGCAGTGTGTTACGGGACTGTACTAGACCCTTGACCCCGAGACAGCAGCAGAGATATAGAGACAACACACACCACTCAGAGAACTAGACCCTTGACCCCGAGACAGCAGCAGAGATATAAAGCCAACACACACCACTCAGAGAACTAGACCCTTGACCCCTCAGAGTAAGAGGTGTGTTGATGAAACAGAGCCAACACTGAGTGGCTGTATTAGAGTGTCCAGTGAGGAGTCAAGCACCTCTCTGATCAGTGTGTGTGTGTGTGTGTGTGTGTGTGTGTGTGTGTGTGTGTGTGTGTGTGTGTGTGTGTGTGTGTGTGTGTGTGTGTGTCATCTACTTGCTTTGGCAATTTTTATTTGACCTTTGTTGAACTAGGCAAGTCAATTAAGAACAGATACTTATTTACAGAGACAACAGACTCCGGCCAAACCTGGAGGACTCTGGGCCAATTGTGCGCCGCCCTATCGTACTCCGAAAGTCACGTCCAGATGTGATACAACTTGGATTCGAACCAGGGACTGTAGTGACGCCTCTTGCACTGAAATTCAGTGCCTTAGACCGTTGCGCCCCCCGGGAGCCCTAAAATGACAACATAGACCTCCATTCAAAAGCTTGAAGGCCAGCATCCCGGAGTCGCCTCTTCACTGTTGACGTTGAGACTGGTGTTTTGCGGGTGCTATTTAATGAAGCTGCCAGTTGAGGACTTGTGAGGTGTCCGTTTCTCAAACTAGACACTCTAATGTACTTGTCCTCTTGCTTAGTTGTGCACCGGGGCCTCCCACTCCTCTTTCTATTCTGGTTAGAGCCAGTTTGCTCTGTTCTGTGAAGGGAGTAGTACACAGTGTTGTACGAGATCCTCAGTTTCTTGGCAATTTCTCGCATGGAATAGCCTTCATTTCTCAGAACAAGAATAGACTGACGAGATTCAGAAGAAAGTTCTTTGTTTCAGGCCATTTTGAGCCTGTAATCGAACGCACAAATGCTGATGCTCCAGATACTCAACTAGTCTAAAGAAGGCCAGTTTTATTGCTTCTTTAATCAGAACAACAGTTTTCAGCTGTGCTAACATAATTGCAAAATGGTTTTCTAATGATCAATTAGCCTTTTAAAATGATAAACTTGGATTAGCTAACACAACGTGCCGTTGGAACACAGGAGTGATGGTTGCTGATAATGGACCTCTGTTCGCCTGTGTAGATATTCCATTAAAAATCAGCCGTGTCCAGCTACAACAGTGATTTACAACATTAACAATGTCTACACTGTATTTCTCATCAATTTGATGTTATTTTAATGGACAAAAAAATTGCTTGTCTTTTAAAAACAAAGACATTTCTAAGTGACCCCAAACTTTTGAACAGTAGTGTGTGTTTCCCATGCCAATAAAGCCCTTGAACTGAATTGAAGTTGAGAGAGAGAGAGACAGGCACTATGGTTTCTGCTGAGTCTCTTCCTCTCCTCCTCCACTGACTGGCTCTCTGGCTTCTGTAGTGGAAATGTCTCTTTTATTGAGCTTCAGACATAAAAAATATATTTTATTGGCCCCATCTGGCACAGCAGAGCTTCAGACTGGCAGTCTGTAGAGAGACCCGTAGAGACTGGCAGTCTGTAGAGAGACCCGTAGACTGGCAGTCTGTAGAGAGACCAGTAGACTGGCAGTCTGTAGAGAGACCAGTAGACTGGCAGTCTGTAGAGAGACAGTAGACTGGCAGTCTGTAGAGAGACCAGTAGACTGGCAGTCTGTAGAGAGACCCGTAGAGACTGGCAGTCTGTAGAGAGACCAGTAGACTGGCAGTCTGTAGAGAGACCAGTAGACTGGCAGTCTGTAGAGAGACCAGTAGACTGGCAGTCTGTAGAGAGACCCGTAGAGACTGGCAGTCTGTAGAGAGACCCGTAGAGACTGGCAGTCTGTAGAGAGACCCGTAGAGACTGGCAGTCTGTAGAGAGACCCGTAGAGACTGGCAGTCTGTAGAGAGACCCGTAGAGACTGGCAGTCTGTAGAGAGACCCGTAGAGACTGGCAGTCTGTAGAGAGACCCGTAGAGACTGGCAGTCTGTAGAGAGACCAGTAGACTGGCAGTCTGTAGAGAGACCAGTAGACCTGGCAGTCTGTAGAGAGACCAGTAGACTGGCAGTCTGTAGAGAGACCAGTAGACTGGCAGTCTGTAGAGAGACCCGTAGAGACTGGCAGTCTGTAGAGAGACCCGTAGAGACTGGCAGTCTGTAGAGAGACCCGTAGAGACTGGCAGTCTGTAGAGAGACCCGTAGAGACTGGCAGTCTGTAGAGAGACCCGTAGAGACTGGCAGTCTGTAGAGAGACCCGTAGAGACTGGCAGTCTGTAGAGAGACCCGTAGAGACTGGCAGTCTGTAGAGAGACCCGTAGAGACTGGCAGTCTGTAGAGAGACCCGTAGAGACTGGCAGTCTGTAGAGAGACCCGTAGAGACTGGCAGTCTGTAGAGAGACCCGTAGAGACTGGCAGTCAGTAGAAAGACCCGTAGAGACTGGCAGTCTGTAGAGAGACCCGTAGAGACTGGCAGTCTGTAGAGAGACCGTAAGACTAGGCCATCTGTAGAGAGACCGAGAGACTGGCAGTCTGTAGAGAGACCAGTAGAGACTGGCAGTCTGTAGAGAGACCCGTAGAGACTGGCAGTCTGTAGAGAGACCCAGCAGTAGAGACTGCGCAGTCTGTAGAGAGACCAGTAGAGACTGGCAGTCTGTAGAGACCCGTAGAGACTGGCAGTCTGTAGAGAGACCCGTAGAGACTGGCAGTCTGTAGAGAGACCCGTAGAGACTGCAGTCTGTAGAGAGACCCGTAGAGACTGGCAGTCTGTAGAGAGACCGTAGAGACTGGCAGTCTGTAGAGAGACCCGTAGAGACTGGACAGTCTGTAGAGAGACCGTAGAGACTGGCAGTCTGTAGAGAGACCCGTAGAGACTGGCAGTCTGTAGAGAGACCCGTAGAGACTGGCAGTCTGTAGAGAGACCCGTAGAGACTGGCAGTCTGTAGAGAGACCCGTAGAGACTGGCAGTCTGTAGAGAGACCCGTAGAGACTGGCAGTCTGTAGAGGAGACCCGTAGAGACTGGCAGTCTGTAGAGAGACCCGTAGAGACTGGCAGTCTGTAGAGAGACCCGTAGAGACTGACAGTCTGTAGAAGACCCGTAGGACTGGCAGTCTGTAGAGAAGACCCGATAGAGACTGCAGTCTGTAGAGAGACCAGTAGAGACTGGACAGTCTGTAGAGAGACCCGTAGAGACTGGCAGCTGTAGAGAGACCAGTAGAGACTGACAGTCTGTAGAGAGACCCGTAGACTGCAGTCTGTAGAGAGACCAGTAGACTGGCAGTCTGTAGAGAGACCAGTAGACTGGCAGTCTGTAGAGAGACCAGTAGACTGACAGTCTGTAGAGAGACCAGTAGAGACTGACAGTCTGTAGAGAGACCAGTAGAGACTGACAGTCTGTAGAGAGACCAGTAGAGACTGGCAGTCTGTAGAGAGACCAGTAGAGACTGGCAGTCTGTAGAGAGACCCGTAGAGACTGGCAGTCTGTAAGAGAGACCCGTAGAGACTGGCAGTCTGTAGAGAGACCCGTAGAGACTGGCAGTCTGTAGAGAGACCAGTAGAGACTGACAGTCTGTAGAGAGACCCGTAGAGACTGGCAGTCTGTAGAGAGACCAGTAGAGACTGACAGTCTGTAGAGAGACCTGTAGAGACTGGCAGTCTGTAGAGAGACCCGTAGAGACTGGCAGTCTGTAGAGAGACCCGTAGAGACTGGCAGTCTGTAGAGAGACCCGTAGAGACTGGCAGTCTGTAGAGAGACCCGTAGAGACTGGCAGTCTGTAGAGAGACCAGTAGAGACTGGCAGTCTGTAGAGAGACCAGTAGAGACTGGCAGTCTGTAGAGAGACCCGTAGAGACTGGCAGTCTGTAGAGAGACCAGTAGAGACTGGCAGTCTGTAGAGAGACCAGTAGAGACTGACAGTCTGTAGAGAGACCCGTAGAGACTGGCAGTCTGTAGAGAGACCCGTAGAGACTGGCAGTCTGTAGAGAGACCCGTAGAGACTGGCAGTCTGTAGAGAGACCCGTAGAGACTGGCAGTCTGTAGAGAGACCCGTAGAGACTGACAGTCTGTAGAGAGACCCGTAGAGACTGGCAGTCTGTAGAGAGACCAGTAGAGACTGGCAGTCTGTAGAGAGACCCGTAGAGACTGGCAGTCTGTAGAGAGACCCGTAGAGACTGGCAGTCTGTAGAGAGACCCGTAGAGACTGGCAGTCTGTAGAGAGACCCGTAGAGACTGGCAGTCTGTAAGAGAGACCCGTAGAGACTGGCAGTCTGTAGAGAGACCCGTAGAGACTGGCAGTCTGTAGAGAGACCCGTAGAGACTGACAGTCTGTAGAGAGACCCGTAGAGACTGGCAGTCTGTAGAGAGACCCGTAGAGACTGGCAGTCTGTAGAGAGACCAGTAGAGACTGACAGTCTGTAGAGAGACCCGTAGAGACTGGCAGTCTGTAGAGAGACCAGTAGAGACTGACAGTCTGTAGAGAGACCCGTAGACTGGCAGTCTGTAGAGAGACCAGTAGACTGGCAGTCTGTAGAGAGACCAGTAGACTGGCAGTCTGTAGAGAGACCAGTAGACTGACAGTCTGTAGAGAGACCAGTAGAGACTGACAGTCTGTAGAGAGACCAGTAGAGACTGACAGTCTGTAGAGAGACCAGTAGAGACTGGCAGTCTGTAGAGAGACCCGTAGAGACTGGCAGTCTGTAGAGAGACCCGTAGAGACTGGCAGTCTGTAGAGAGACCCGTAGAGACTGGCAGTCTGTAGAGAGACCCGTAGAGACTGGCAGTCTGTAGAGAGACCAGTAGAGACTGACAGTCTGTAGAGAGACCCGTAGAGACTGGCAGTCTGTAGAGAGACCAGTAGAGACTGACAGTCTGTAGAGAGACCCGTAGACTGGCAGTCTGTAGAGAGACCAGTAGACTGGCAGTCTGTAGAGAGACCAGTAGACTGGCAGTCTGTAGAGAGACCAGTAGACTGACAGTCTGTAGAGAGACCAGTAGAGACTGACAGTCTGTAGAGAGACCAGTAGAGACTGGCAGTCTGTAGAGAGACCCGTAGAGACTGGCAGTCTGTAGAGAGACCTGTAGAGACTGGCAGTCTGTAGAGAGACCCGTAGAGACTGGCACTCTGTAGAGAGACCAGTAGAGACTGGCAGTCTGTAGAGAGACCAGTAGAGACTGACAGTCTGTAGAGAGACCCGTAGACTGGCAGTCTGTAGAGAGACCCGTAGACTGGCAGTCTGTAGAGAGACCAGTAGACTGGCAGTCTGTAGAGAGACCAGTAGACTGACAGTCTGTAGAGAGACCAGTAGACTGACAGTCTGTAGAGAGACCAGTAGACTGACCGTCTGTAGAGAGACCAGTAGAGACTGACAGTCTGTAGAGAGACCAGTAGACTGGCAGTCTGTAGAGAGACCAGTAGAGACTGGCAGTCTGTAGAGAGACCCGTAGAGACTGGCAGTCTGTAGAGAGACCAGTAGAGACTGGCAGTCTGTAGAGAGACCAGTAGAGACTGACAGTCTGTAGAGAGACCCGTAGACTGGCAGTCTGTAGAGAGACCCGTAGACTGGCAGTCTGTAGAGAGACCAGTAGACTGGCAGTCTGTAGAGAGACCAGTAGACTGACAGTCTGTAGAGAGACCAGTAGACTGACAGTCTGTAGAGAGACCAGTAGACTGACCGTCTGTAGAGAGACCAGTAGAGACTGACAGTCTGTAGAGAGACCAGTAGACTGGCAGTCTGTAGAGAGACCAGTAGAGACTGGCAGTCTGTAGAGAGACCCGTAGAGACTGGCAGTCTGTAGAGAGACCAGTAGAGACTGGCAGTCTGTAGAGAGACCAGTAGAGACTGACAGTCTGTAGAGAGACCCGTAGACTGGCAGTCTGTAGAGAGACCCGTAGACTGGCAGTCTGTAGAGAGACCAGTAGACTGGCAGTCTGTAGAGAGACCAGTAGAGACTGGCAGTCTGTAGAGAGACCCGTAGAGACTGGCAGTCTGTAGAGAGACCTGTAGAGACTGGCAGTCTGTAGAGAGACCAGTAGAGACTGACAGTCTGTAGAGAGACCAGTAGAGACTGGCAGTCTGTAGAGAGACCAGTAGAGACTGACAGTCTGTAGAGAGACCAGTAGAGACTGGCAGTCTGTAGAGAGACCAGTAGAGACTGGCAGTCTGTAGAGAGACCAGCGGAGACTGGCAGTCTGTAGAGAGACCAGTAGAGACTGACATTCTGTAGAGAGACCAGTAGAGACTGGCAGTCTGTAGAGAGACCAGTAGAGACTGGCAGTCTGTAGAGAGACCAGTAGAGACTGGCAGTCTGTAGAGAGACCCGTAGAGACTGGCAGTCAGTAGAGAGACCAGTAGAGACTGGCAGTCTGTAGAGAGACCAGTAGAGATAGAGACTGTTGTATTCATGTAATAAATACCATTTTGTTTCATTTTGATTTCTCTCCTCCTCATGCTGCACAGAAGTTCACACACTATAATAATGTGACCTGGCAAGTACAAATGTTGAAACTGTTGGCAAAACTATTTCCATACAGAGCCTGAATAGCTTTACAATAGCAGAAGATACCGGTAGCTTCCAGTTTTGTAGGCTAACTTTCCTTGCTAGCTTACAGCTGAAACTAACATCAATTCACTACCCCTGTACTGCGTTTGTGATAATATGCAAACCATTGTGTAAAATATGAGGATTTCAAAGCCAGAAACGTTATTCATTCACTTAAAATCGGTCTCCCTCACGTCTCTCCCTCAGCCGAAGATTAAAATAACGCAACGTGTCACAACAGATGTAAACGTATTGGTCATGACAGTGTTATGACCATATTATGACAGGTTATGACCATATTATGACAAGTTATGACAAGCTATGTCAGTTGTTATGACATAACATAGTTATGACAGGTTATAACAAGCTGTGTCAGCTGTTATGACTTTATAACATAGTTATGACAGGTTATGACAAGCGGTGTCAGCTGTTATGACTTTATAACATAGTTATGACAGGTTATGACATGCCGTGTCAGATGTTATGACATTATAACATAGTTATGACAGGTTATGACAAGCTGTGTCAGCTGTTATGACATTATAATAGTTATGACAGGTTATGACAAGCTGTGTCTGCTGTTATGACATTATAACATAGTTATGACAGGTTATGACATGCCATGTCAGCTGTTATGACATAACATAGTTATGACAGGTTATGACATGCCATGTCAGCTGTTATGACATAACATAGTTATGACAGGTTATGACAAGCTGTGTCTGCTGTTATGACATTATAACATAGTTATGACAGGTTATGACATGCCGTGTCAGCTGTTATGACATAACATAGTTATGACAGGTTATGACACGCTGTGTCAGCTGTTATGACATTATAACATAGTTATGACAGGTTATAACAAGCTGTGTCAGCTGTTATGACATTATAATAGTTATGACAGGTTATGACAAGCTGTGTCAGCTGTTATGACATCATAATAGTTATGACAGGTTATGACAAGCTGTGTCAGCTGTTATGACATTATAACATAGTTAAGACAGGTTATGACAAGCTGTGTCAGCTGTTATGACAGGTTATGACACGCCGTGTCAGCTGTTATGACATTATAACATAGTTATGACAGGTTATGACACACTGTGTCAGCTGTTATGACATTATAACATAGTTATGACACTGGATGTCTAGTCAAGTGTTACCGACATTTCAAATGTAAGGATATTGAACATAAAAGATGCCCAGTGATTGAACAGAGCAGGAGCAGAGTTTCTGTCTGGATCAAGTTCGAATTCTGAGACTTTGGTTAATGCACCTTGTTTTGTTGCCGTGGTAACGTCTTGTTATCGGGATACTAAACCTGGTACCGGTATCACAGTCAAAATTCTGGTATCGTGACAACACTATTGGGGATTGCTGGGGGGGCCAAGGAAAGGTTTGAAAAAGGTTGTATACCGTATATACACTGTATCCCGGGGTATTTGGAAATAGACACGGGATGGTTTATCAATACCATCAAAAGTTTTTATTCAAAGTTTATCAATAAATTGTCATATTTTTTGCTACTTTTAAGTAAATACCTGCAGTGGAATAGGTGAGGAGATAAAGCAGGTTGGGTTCTTCATTTCACCCGTCACATTATTTTACACTGAACATAAATATAAAATGCAACATAATTTGTTAGTCCCGTGATCTGAAATAAAAGATCGCAGAAATCTTCCATAAGCACAACTTTATTCTTTCATATTTCGTGCACAAATTCATTTACATCCCTATTAGTGAGTATTTCTCATTTGCCAAGATAATCCATCCAGCTGGCAGGTGTGGCATATCCGTAAGCTACAGACAACGAACATAATTGCATTTTATGGATGGCAATTTGAATACACAGACACACCGTGATGAGATCCTGAGGTCCATTGTTTGTGCCATTCATCACCTCATGTTTTACCATGATAATGACAGCCTCCTCATGTCACAAGGATCTGGACACAATTCATGGAAGCTGAAAATGTCCCAGTTCTTCCATGGCCTGCATACTCACCAGACGTTTCAACCATTGAGCATGTTTGGGATGCTCTGGATCTACGTGTTCCAGTTCCCACCAATATCCAACAACTTCCCCCAGCCATTGAAGAGGCCATTGATATTATTGTTCAGTGTATATTATGAAGTGTAGTCCCCCAGAACGGTGATATTATTGATCAGTGTATATTATGAAGTGTAGTCCCCCAGAACAGGTGATATTATTGTTCAGTGTATATTATGAAGTGTAGTCCCCCAGAACAGGTGATATTATTGTTCACGTCCGGTCCATTAGACAAGCCGGTTCTGTCGGTTCAAGAGATACATTGTGGAAAAACTGAAAGACGACCAAGAGAGGGGGGTAGAGACGGAGAGAGAGAGAGAGAGAGGGGGGTAGAGACGGAGAGAGAGAGAGAGGGGGTAGAGACAGAGAGAGAGAGAGAGGGGGGGTAGAGACGGAGAGAGAGAGAGAGGGGGGGGTAGAGACGGAGAGAGAGAGAGAGGGGGGGTAGAGACGGAGAGAGAGAGAGAGAGAGGGGGGTAGAGAACGGAGAGAGAGAAGAGAGAGAGAGGGGGGTAGAGACGGAGAGAGAGAGAGAGAGAGAGAGAGAGAGGAGGGGGGGGGTAGAGACGGAAGAGAGGAGAGAGAGGGGGGTAAGACGGAGAGAGAGAGAGAGGGGGGGGGGGGTAAGAAGCGGAGAAGAGAGAGAAGAGAGGGGGGGGGGGGGGGGGGGGGGGGGGGGTAGAGACGGAGAGAGAGAGAGAGAGGGGGGGGTAGAGACGGAGAGCGAGAGAGAGAAGGGGGGGGGGGTAGAGGACGGAAGAGAGAGGAGAGAGAGGGGGG
>NW_022263011.1:0-82830 GCF_002021735.2 Oncorhynchus kisutch | reverse complement strand
GAGAGAGGGGGGGTAGAGACGAGAGAGAGAGAGGGGGGGTAGACGGAGACGGAGAGAGAGAGAGGGATAGAGACGGAGAGAGAGAGAGGGATAGAGACGGAGAGAGAGAGAGGGATAGAGACGGAGAGAGAGGGGGATAGAGACGGAGAGAGAGAGAGGGATAGAGACGGAGAGAGAGGGGGATAGAGACGGAGAGAGAGAGAGGGATAGAGACGGAGAGAGAGGGGGATAGAGACGGAGAGAGAGAGAGGGATAGAGACGGAGAGAGAGAGGGGGGTAGAGACGGAGAGAGAGAGGGGGATAGAGACGGAGAGAGAGGGGGATAGAGACGGAGAGAGAGGGGATAGAGAGACGAGAGAGGGGATAGAGACGGAGAGAGAGGGGATAGAGACGGAGAGAGAGGGGATAGAGACGGAGAGAGAGAGAGGGATAGAGACGGAGAGAGAGGGGGTAGAGGACAGAGAGAGAGAGGGGGATAGAGACAGAGAGAGAGAGGGGGATAGAGACGGAGAGAGAGAGGGGGATAGAGACAGAGAGAGAGAGGGGGATAGAGACGGAGAGAGAGGGGGATAGAGACGGAGAGAGAGAGAGGGATAGAGACGGAGAGAGAGGGGGGTAGAGACGGAGAGAGAGAGAGGGGGATAGAGACGGAGAGAGAGAGAGGGGGATAGAAAGAGCGAGAGAGAGTGTGTGAGTATAATGTCTATTGTTAAATATTCTTGTTTATCATCTACCTCACTTGCTTTGGTAATGTTAACATATGTTTCCCATGCTAATAAAGCCATTAAATTGAATTGAGAGAAAGGTTGTGGCTTTTGGAGACAGGAAATGCTGTGGTAAACAGAAGAGCAGATTTCTGGATTGACCTTCTCTGAAAGCTGACTCAGGGACTTTACAGAAGACCCTGATGAAGACCCTGATGAAGGCATATCAAAACAAATTTGTCACATGCGCCGATTACAACAGGTGTAGATCTTACCGTGAAATGCTTACTTACAGCCCTTAACCAATAACGCAGTTCAAGAAATAGTGTTAAAAAATGTACTAAATAAACTAAAGTAGCAAAAAAGAGGCGGGAGGAGGTTTTAGAGAGGTGATGCGAGAGGAGGTTTTAGAGAGAGGCGATGCGAGAGGAGGTTTTAGAGAGAGGCGATGCGAGAGAGTAGGTTTTAGAGAGGTGATGCGAGAGGAGGTTTTAGAGAGAGGCGATGCGAGAGGAGGTTTTAGAGAGGTGATGCGAGAGGAGGTTTTAGAGAGAGGCGATGCGAGAGGAGGTTTTAGAGAGAGGCGATGCGAGAGGAGGTTTTAGAGAGAGGCGATGCGAGAGGAGGTTTTTAGAGAGAGGCGATGCGAGGAGGTTTTAGAGAGAGGCGAGAGGAGGTTTAGAGAAAGGAGAGAGGAGGTTTTAGAGAGAGGAGAGAGGAGGTTTTAGAGAAAGGAGAGGAGGTTTTAGAGAGAGGCGAGAGGTTTTAGAGAGGCGAGGAGAGAGGAGGTTTTAGAAGGAGGCTTTAGAGAGGCGAGGAGAGAGGAGGTTTTAGAGAGAGGCGAGGAGGTTTTAGAGAGAGGAGAGGAGAGAGGAGGTTTTAGAGCGAGGCGAGGGGAGGTTTTAGAGCGAGGCGAGGAGGTTTTAGAGCGAGGCGAAGAGAGGAGGTTTTAGAGCGAGGCGAGAGGAGGTTTTAGAGAGAGGAGATTATAGAGAGAGGCGAGGAGAGAGGAGGTTTTAGAGCGAGGCGAGAGGAGGTTTTAGCAGTAAGACCAAAATAATGGTGTTCCAAAAAAGGTCCAGTCACCAGGACCACAAATACAAATTCCATCTAGACACTGTTGCCATAGAGCACACAAAAAACTATACATACCTTGGCCTAAACATCAGCACCACAGGTAACTGCCACAAAGCTGTGAATGATCTGAGAGGCAAGGCAAGAAGGGCATTCTATGCCATCAAAAGGAACATAAATTTCAACATACCAATTAGGATTTGGCTAAAAATACTTGAATCAGTCATAGAGCCCATTGCCCTTTATGGTTGTGAGGTCTGGGGTCCACTCACCAACCAAGACTTCACAAAATGGGACAAACACCGTGTACAACGTAGAACACCAAATAATGCATGCAGAGCAGAATTAGGCCGATACCCACTAATTATCCAAATCCAGAAAAGAGCCGTTAAATTCTATAACCACCTAAAAGGAAGCGATTCCCAAACCTTCCATAACAAAGCCATCAGCTACAGATAGATGAACCTGGAGAAGAGTCCCCTAAGCAAGCTGGTCCTGGGGCTCTGTTCACAAACACAAACACACACTACAGAGCCCCAGGACAGCAGCACAATTAGACCCAACCAAATCATGAGAAAACAAAAAGATAATTACTTGACACATTGGAAAGAATTAACAAAAAAACAGAGCAAACTAGAATGCTATTTGGCCCTACACAGAGAGTACACAGCGGCAGAATACCTGACCACTGTGACTGACCCAAAATTAAGGAAAGCCTTGACTATGTACAGACTCAGTGAGCATAGCCTTGCTATTGAGAAAGGCCACCGTAGGCAGACATGGCTCTCAAGAGAAGACAGGCTATGTGCTCACTGCCCACAAAATGAGGTGGAAACTGAGCTGCACTTCCTATCCTCCTGCCAAATGTATGACCATATTAGAGACACATATTTTTCTCAGATTCCATAAAGAATATGAAAACCCAATTTTGATAAACTCCCATATCTACTGGGTGAAATACCACAGTGTGCCATCACAGCAGCAAGATGTGTGACCTGTTGCCACGAGAAAAGGGCAACCAGTGAAGAACAAACACCATTGTAAATACAACCCATATTTATGCTTATTTATTTTCCCTTGTGTCCTTTAACCATTTGTACATTGTTACAACACTGAATATATAATATGACATTTGTAATGTCTTTATTGTTTTGAAACTTCTGAATGTGTAATGTCTACTGTTAATTTTTATTGTTTATTTCACTTTATATATTATCTACCTCACTTGCTTTGGCAATGTTAACACATGTTTCCCATGCCAATAAAGCCCTTGAATTGAATTGAGAGGAGAGAGGAGGTTTTAGAGCGAGGAGAGAGGAGGTTTTAGAGCGAGGAGAGAGGAGGTTTTAGAGCGAGGAGAGAGGAGGTTTTAGAGGCGAGAGGAGGTTTTAGAGAGAGGCGAGGAGAGAGGAGGTTTTAGAGAGAGGCGAGGAGAGAGGAGGTTTTAGAGAGAGGCGAGGAGAGAGGAGGTTTTAGAGAGAGGCGAGGAGAGAGGAGGTTTTAGAGAGAGGAGAGGAGATTTTAGAGAGAGGCGAGAGGTTTTAGAGAGAGGCGAGGAGAGGACGGACGCAAGGAATAGATGAGAGACCAATTGAGAAAGAGCGTGTGTGTGGCTCTGTCACCCATTGATTCTGTGTTAAATACTGATCACACTTCAGCCATGGGAAAACACACCTCTGACACACACACACACCTCTCTCTGACACACACACACCCCTCTCTCTGACACACACACCCCTCTCTCTGACACACACCCCCCTCTCTCTGACACACACACACACACACCCCTCTCTCTGACACACACACACCTCTCTCTGACACACACACACACACACCCCTCTCTCTGACACACACACACACACACACACACCCCTCTCTCTGACACACACACACCCCTCTCTCTGACACACACACACACACCCCTCTCTCTGACACACACACCCCTCTCTGACACACACACACCCCTCTGACACACACACACACACACACATACACACACCTCTCTCTGACACACACACCCCTCTCTCTGACACACACACACACACCCCTCTCTCTGACACACACACACCCCTCTCTCTGACACACACACACACACCCCTCTCTCTGACACACACCTCTCTGACACACACACACACACACACACCTCTCTCTGACACACACCCCTCTCTCTGACACACACACACACACACCTCTCTCTGACACACACACCTCTGACACACACACCCCTCTCTCTGACACACACACACATCTCTCTCTGACACACACACACACCTCTCTCTGACACACACACACACCCCTCTCTCTGACACACACACACACCCCTCTCTCTGACACACACACACACCTCTCTCTGACACACACACACCTCTCTCTGACACACACACACACACACACACCCCTCTCTCTGACACACACACACACCCCTCTCTCTGACACACACACACACCCCTCTCTCTGACACACACCCCTCTCTCTGACACACACACACACCTCTCTGACACACACACACACACCTCTCTCTGACACACACACCTCTGACACACACACCCCTCTCTCTGACACACACACACACACCTCTCTCTGACACATACACACACCTCTCTCTCTGACACACACCCCTCTCTCTGACACACACACACACCTCTCTGACACACACACACACACACAACCTCTCTCTGACACACACACCTCTGACACACACACCCCTCTCTCTGACACACACACACACACCTCTCTCTGACACATACACACACCTCTCTCTGACACACACACACCTCTCTCTGACACACACACACCTCTCTCTGACACACACACACCTCTCTCTGACACACACACACCTCTCTCTGACACACACACACACACACACACACACACACCTCTCTCTGACACACACACACACCCCTCTCTCTGACACACACACACACACCCCTCTCTCTGACACACACACACACACCCCTCTCTCTGACACACACACACACACCCCTCTCTCTGACACACACACACACCCCTCTCTCTGACACACACACACACCCCTCTCTCTGACACACACAACACACCCCTCTCTCTGACACACACACCCCTCTCTCTGACACACACACCCCTCTCTCTGACACATACCCCCCTCTCTCTGACACACACCCCCCTCTCTCTGACACACACCCCTCTCTCTGACACACACACCCCTCTCTCTGACACACACACCCCTCTCTCTGACACACACACCCCTCTCTCTGACACACACACCCCTCTCTCTGACACACACACCCCTCTGAGAGCACAATAAACGGTTCTGACAGTAGCTCCCATCCCCTCTCCTCTCCTCTCCTCCCATCCCCTCTCTTCGCTCGAAGACAGGCATTTTTGTCATGCCATTCTCCAACACGTTAACATCTGTCCCGGATCGCAGGCGTGTTAGAATGCCAGTGACTCAGGGCACGCTACTACTGAAACACATCTGCAGGCTGTGTCCCAACTCTACTGTCTATTTCCTTACCTAAACACTACAATACTCACTACCAGCCCTTCCTGTGTGTGGTGTGTGTGTAGTCAATGTCCCAACTAACCATTTCTTCGTGGATTCCACCATCAGCTCCTGATAGGAAGCAACGAACTGAAACTTGGACGCGTGTTTCCCCACTCGTTGTAATCTTTTCCACACAGAGGCCATGATATTTCTTTAGGGGGAAAAGGATCCTTTATGTTTTACTGGTCTCTCCTTTTTGTCGATTTTCCCGTCCGACTCACTTCAAAGTGTTAAATGTATCCAAACAAATCCAAGCGGCTGCGTCGACACATAGTTAATATTTGATCCGAAAAATAGAAAACGGGGGACAATCCAAAGTCAGTGGTTTCTCTCGCGGTGGAGGAGACATGCCTTCAAAAACATCCAGAACAAACACATTGAAGGCTTGTGGAATCTCTGCCTCGGTGGCTGTCACATCTGCCGCTGTGCATGCTGGTAAATGTAGTGAAGAATAACGTTTCAGAATCATACAAAAACCAGGTATTCCGTATCCTTTGTCTCGAACAACCTATATAGGAGAAGAAAGGAACAGAGTTACACGTTGGAGGGAGAGCAGAGGGGGGATGCCTGATGCAAAGAACACACCCCAAATTCTGCAGTCGTACCTGTGTATGTCATCACACACACACACACACACACACACGTGAAAAGATATACATACGGTACGGGCAAATCCACAACATAATAACTGTTCTTAGACCGCTATGACAAGATTACTCTATTGGGACTACGACCACTGAAACACAGTATAATAACTGTTCTTAGACCGCTATGACAAGACTACTCTATTTGGACCAGGACCACTGAAACACAAGACTGTCATCATAGCTTGTGGATCTCGGATCGTCATTTGGTCATTCCACTCCCCATTCCTTGGGGTACACCACACCACACCATAACACACCACACACCATACCACATCCTAAAACTTAGAAAACCGTTAGATTTGTTTAATCATCAGCTGATGAATCATGTACTGACCCATGGTCCACCTGGTCCAGAGCAGTAACTGTACTGACCCATGGTCCACCTGGTCCAGAGCAGTAACTGTACTGACCCATGATCCACCTGGTCCAGAGCAGTAACTGTACTGACCCATGAACCACCTGGTCCAGAGCAGTAACTGTACTGACCCATGATGCACCTGGTCCAGAGCAGTAACTGTACTGACCCATGATGCACCTGGTCCAGAGCAGTAACTGTACTGACCCATGATGCACCTGGTCCAGAGCAGTAACTGTACTGACCCATGATGCACCTGGTCCAGAGCAGTAACTGTACTGACCCATGATGCACCTGGTCCAGAGCAGTAACTGTACTGACCCATGATGCACCTGGTCCAGAGCAGTAACTGTACTGACCCATGATGCACCTGGTCCAGAGCAGTAACTGTACTGACCCATGATGCACCTGGTCCAGAGCAGTAACTGTACTGACCCATGATGCACCTGGTCCAGAGCAGTAACTGTACTGACCCATGATGCACCTGGTCCAGAGCAGTAACTGTACTGGACCCATCATGCATTATCCTTGCAAAACAATATTTAAAAAATGGCCAGATAACTAGCACCATTGTCACCTAACAAAACAACACATCATCCATATGACGACTATTGCCTGTCAATAAAATAGTCTTCTTGACCAATAAAAAATATTAAACTAGCGAAAAGTGTCATATAAAATCTGGATTATCAAGCAGAGAAAACAACCGGAGGTACCGTTACAGGGCTATCCCCCGGCGTCACCGGATTCCCAGAACACCGAGTCCCGTTGAAAACCTCTAATAAGTGACAACCTGGCACCACTGGCGGTGTCCGCTACAACTGGCTATAAACACATGTCACTCAATCAGTGATTACTATCGGTCACGTTTCGAGTTACAATACCTGAGAGTTACATATCCAGGTAGCGAACAGTAGATAGAAATTAAATGTATATTAGTAGATAAGTAGCGAACAGTAGATAGAAATTAAATGTATATTCTCTAGCCAAAAGTAAAGGAATTAGATAACCTGGGATCGGTCCACACAGACTGGAGAGAGTCCCGGGTGTCGTTAACTAACCTTAGTTTCAATCTAGGCTTCAGCGAAGGATGGATATCTAGCTACGGTTAGCTTGTTATCTTAGCTACCTAACTAGCTAATCAGATAGACAACAGCTAAATCAATGGGACTTGAACGTGAAAACCTTAAAAGATAGCCATAACATGCTACTCGGCTAGCTTGCAGCAAGCACTAGCTGAAACTTAAAACTGGAGCTGGTTTACCGCACATTAAGTTAGGATATCCACCTACTTGCTAGGACTAGACGGAGTAGCTAACATGTGTGAAAGATACGTACCTTTTAATATCCACTTAAACTGTTTCAGCTAAAAAAGCGATCTGGCTCATTACCACCTAGCATTGCAGCGGTCCCAGCTATCAGCTAGCCGTCATACCACGAACAACACGGCGGAAATAGTTATCCCGACCGCCAGCTGACGGGACTCGGCGTCCTCCCAGGTGAGAAAACAAGCTCCGTGAAGATTACTACAACTCAATTCCAAGACGACAGATACATGGATTTGTTCCTGTAACAAAACATGTAGACCCCCCCCACCACAAAAAAAAGTATTCCAACCCTGGAGTAAAAAAAAAATTCCAAGAAGCTATTTTTCCTGACACGGTCCACACTCACCGTCCGTAATGTTTTCCTACCCTGGAGGAGGGCGCGTTACGTTACGTACGGAAGGAACGCCCCCGGGGGCCTACCATTGGCCCATTCCGGTGTCATCTCTGGACTATTGAATGATTCATGAGGTCTCTCTGAATTGGTCGAATGACACATAAATCAAATAGATTGAATCGCAGCTCGCAGTACAGTAAATTATGTCCCCTGTACTGTAACAAAGTTACATGTTATTGGTCGATGAAAACCAACACTGGGAATATATTTTTCCCATAATTGTGATTTACCTCTGGTTTACCTTTAGATTCAGTTACCAATGAGGACGAGAATGTGGTCTAGGGTTAGGGTTAGGGACAGGTAAGTAGGTTACAAACTCCCTTCAGACGGTAGATTGATGTCTGATGCTAACATTACCCGAAAACCATTACATATACAGTCAATCAAATATAGCCTACAGTCATAGTGTTGGTAGTGCCATACGATAGCCACTGTGCTGCTGCCTGTCCATTGCATGCTCTTTGGGGGTTCAGGCTGGGTGTCTGTAAAGCTCTTTGGGGGTTCAGGCTGGGTGTCTGTAAAGCTCTTTGGGGCGTTTAGGCTGGGTGTCTGTAAAGCTCTTTGGGGGTTTAGGCTGGGTGTCTGTAAAGCTCTTTGGGGATTCAGGCTGGGTGTCTGTAAAGCTCTTTGGGGGTTTAGGCTGGGTGTCTGTAAAGCTCTTTGGGGGTTCAGGCTGGGTGTCTGTAAAGCTCTTTGGGGGTTCAGGCTGGGTGTCTGTAAAGCTCTTTGGGGGTTCAGGCTGGGTGTCTGTAAAGCTCTTTGGGGGTTCAGGCTGGGTGTCTGTAAAGCTCTTTGGGGGTTCAGGCTGGGTGTCTGTAAAGCTCTTTGGGGGTTCAGGCTGGGTGTCTGTAAAGCTCTTTGGGGGTTCAGGCTGGGTGTCTGTAAAGCTCTTTGGGGGTTCAGGCTGGGTCTCTGTAAAGCTCTTTGGGGGTTCAGGCTGGGTGTCTGTAAAGCTCTTTGGGGGTTCAGGCTGGGTGTCTGTAAAGCTCTTTGGGGGTTCAGGCTGGGTGTCTGTAAAGCTCTTTGGGGGTTCAGGCTGGGTGTCTGTAAAGCTCTTTGGGGGTTCAGGCTGGGTGTCTGTAAAGCTCTTTGGGGGTTCAGGCTGGGTGTCTGTAAAGCTCTTTGGGGGTTCAGGCTGTGTGTCTGTAAAGCTCTGGGGGTTCAGGCTGGGTGTCTGTAAAGCTCTTTGGGGGTTCAGGCTGGGTGTCTGTAAAGCTCTTTGGGGGTTCAGGCTGGGTGTCTGTAAAGCTCTTTGGGGGTTCAGGCTGGGTGTCTGTAAAGCTCTTTGGGGGTTCAGGCTGGGTGTCTGTAAAGCTCTTTGGCGGAACTGCTCGTGTAAAAAGGCCTTCATAAATATATTAGATTATATTTGATATGACTTCAATAGTGAAACCATTGTCAATGAAAAAATAAATACAATGATACCCCCAAACGGCTAGAAATAGAGTCTTACATTACCTCTAATTTCATGCATATGATTTTTACCATATTACCATATTACCATATGGCTAATGTCTGCCCTCGGCGCTGTGTAATTGTATCATAACACATCGCTGTAGGTGGAGGCTTGTAATGAGGATGCCTTCAAGTGGCCTTTCCTTCTGTCTCGGTGTCACATTAATTAGAGCCTTTAGCCTGGTCCCTGCCAGCTGAGCCAGGGATCCTCTTCGCATGTCAAAGGGACATTTGGAACCCTATTCTCTACACAGTGCACTACTTTTGACCAGACCCTTATGTACTCAGGTCAAAAGTAGTGCACTATATAGGGAATAGGGTGCCATTTGGAATGTAGGCATAAAAACACCCACTCCCTCCCCTCTTTCCTTCCCGCCCCTGCTGAAATCGATGTCCGTCTCACGCCCCCAGGCTCAGGAAATTAATATCTGTTGTTGTGTTTGTTGTGCTGCAGTATGTTTTCAGTTTAAATCTGATGTCAGATCCAGACCGTTGGGGTTAGGCAGTAGGACAGAGTTCCCCATCACATTAGTAAGCTGCTCAGTGAAAACAGGTATTTTTACTAATATTCAATCGACAGCCAGTCAGTAGTTGTGTCACCTTTGGTCTATTTTGTTTTTGGATATTATAGCTCTCTGTCCCTCTCTCTGTCCCTCTCTCTGTCCCTCTCTCTGTCCCTCTCTCTGTCCCTCTCTCTGTCTCTCTCTCTGTCTCTCTCTGTCTCTCTCTCTCTCTCTGTCTCTCTCTCTGTCTCTCTCTCTGTCTCTCTCTCTGTCCCTCTCTCTGTCCCTCTCTCTGTCCCTCTCTCTGTCCCTCTCTCTGTCTCTCTCTCTGTCCCTCTCTCTGTCTCTGTGTCTGTCTCTCTCTGTCTCTCTCTCTCTCTCTCTGTCTCTCTCTCTGTCTCTCTCTCTGTCTCTCTCTCTGTCTCTCTCTCTGTCTCTCTGTCTCTCTCTCTGTCTCTCTCTCTGTCTCTCTCTCTGTCTCTCTCTCTGTCCCTCTTTCTGTCTCTCTCTCTGTCTCTCTCTCTGTCTGTCTCTCTCTCTGTCTGTCTCTCTCTCTGTCTGTCTCTCTCTCTGTCTCTCTCTCTGTCTCTCTCTCTGTCTCTCTCTCTGTCTGTCTCTCTCTCTCTTGCCCTCCACCTCTCAAATATTAATGTTTCTTGATAGGCGGGTTGCATCCCACAAAATTACCAACGTTCCAGCGTGGTCTGGGATTCCCGAGACTACTCAAATATTGCAAAAATTAAAGATTGCAACAGCAACAACCAAACAGAGCCAGATGGTGTCTAGATAATATAACACAATACATCATTCTATTTTGCTTTTAACCTTTAAGGCAAGTCAGTTAAGAACAAATTCTTATTTAAAGATTCAATGTAGTTTGGTATACACACACGCTTGCTCTCTCACACACACACACACCCCTCTGAATGTGGTGTAGGTGAGGAGCATATTTAACAGGGGGTACTTGGATATAGACAGATTTAACAAGTGGTAGCTGGATATAGACAGATTTAACAGGGGGTAGCTGGATATAGACAGATTTAACAGGGGGTAGCTGGATATAGACAGATTTAACAGGGGGTACCTGGATATAGACAGATTTAACAGGAGGTAGCTGGATATAGACAGATTTAACAGGGGGTAGCTGGATATAGACAGATTTAACAGGGGGTACCTGGATATAGACAGATTTAACAGGGGGTACCTGGATATAGACAGATTTAACAGGAGGTAGCTGGATATAGACATATTTAACAGGGGGTACCTGGATATAGACAGATTTAACAGGGGGTAGCTGGATATAGACAGATTTAACAGGGGGTAGCTGGATATAGACAGATTTAACAGGGGGTAGCTGGATATAGACAGATTTAACAGGAGGTAGCTGGATATAGACAGATTTAGCAGGGGGTACCTGGATATAGACAGATTTAACAGGGGGTACCTGGATATAGACAGATTTAACAGGAGGTAGCTGGATATAGACATATTTAACAGGGGGTAGCTGGATATAGACAGATTTAACAGGAGGTAGCTGGATATAGACAGATTTAACAGGAGGTAGCTGGATATAGACAGATTTAACAGGAGGTAGCTGGATACAGACAGATTTAACAGGGGGTAGCTGGATACAGACAGATTTAACAGGGGGTAGCTGGATACAGACAGATTTAACAGGGGGTACCTGGATACAAACAGATTTAACCGCCTGGTGTCATAGGTCAAGGAATGCATTGATGTGACAAACGATCTGGTGCTAAACACCGCTTTGTGTCTGTCAGGGTGAGAAGAGGGAGGGGAGTGTACTGTGTGTGTAGGGGGGAGTGTGAGTACTGTGTGTGTAGGGGGGAGTGTGTGAGTACTGTGTGTGTAGGGGGGAGTGTGTGAATACTGTGTGTGTAGGGGGGAGTGTGTGAGTACTGTGTGTGTAGGGGGGAGTGTGTGAGTACTGTGTGTGTGTGTGTGTAGGGGGGAGTGTGTGAGTACTGTGTGTGTAGGGGGGAGTGTGTGAGTACTGTGTGTGTAGGGGGGAGTGTGTGAGTACTGTGTGTGTGTGTGTGTGTAGGGGGGAGTGTGTGAATACTGTGTGTGTGTGTGTGTGTGTAGGGGGGAGTGTGTGAGTACTGTGTGTGTAGGGGGGAGTGTGTGAGTACTGTGTGTGTGTGTGTGTGTAGGGGGGAGTGTGTGAGAACTGTGTGTGTGTGTGTGTAGGGGGGAGTGTGTGAGTACTGTGTGTGTAGGGGGGAGTGTGTGACTACTGTGTGTGTGTAGGGGGGAGTGTGTGAGTACTGTGTGTGTAGGGGGGAGTGTGTGAGTACTGTGTGTGTGTGTAGGGGGGAATGTGTGAGTACTGTGTGTGTAGGGGGAGTGTGTGAGTACTGTGTGTGGGGGGGGGGGGCGTGTGTGTGTAGGGGGGAGTGTGAGTACTGTGTGTGTGGGGGGGGGGGGGGGGGGGATTGTGTGAGTGTCAGCTTCCACAGGAGGTGTTTGATATGAGTGGATTCTTAACTGCTACCAGCGCCCTCCCTCCTCCTCCTCACCCTCCCTCCCACCTCCTCCCCCACCCTCCCCCAACCTCTTATTCTTATTTACAATTGTCACGAACCGGCTCAAAGTGCGTAACAAAAAGGGAGATAAGGAATAACAAAATATGTTTATTAACTAAAGTAAACTAAATACAATTAACAATGGTGTGTGTAGTCAGTAATCAGTAGTGTAAGTGAGTGGTTGCGTGCATAAATAAGATAATGAGTTGAAAGGTGCCAACGCAACCAAAAACAGACACAAGCAAAATCAGTGTCTGCATGGAGAGAGTCTCCCCAATGAATGGGGAAGAGGTGCATTTATCCTGGGACACACCCGGGCCCATTTCTTGGACGACCCTCCCGGCTCCGCCCACCGACGTCCTAATAAGGAAAACAAGAGCAAAGAGAAAGAATTCGGCAGACAGAGTGGGAGGGTCAAAAGGCAAAGACCTCCTGCGGGGACAGGGACAAGAAAATATAGAACAAAAGACACATCACAACACTACATACACCACAACACTACATAAAGAGAGACCTGAGACAACAACACAGCATGGCAGCATCACATGACAACACAACATGGTAGCAACACAGCATGGTAGCAACACAGCATGGCAGCATCACATGACAACACAACATGGTAGCAACACAGCATGGCAGCAACAGATGACAACACAACATGGTAGCAACACAGCATGGCAGCAACAGATGACAACACAACATGGTAGCAACACAGCATGGCAGCAACAGATAACAACACAACATGGTAGCAACACAGCATGGTAGCAACACAGCATGGCAGCAACACATGACAACACAACATGGTAGCAACACAGCATGGTAGCAACACAGCATGGCAGCAACACATGACAACACAACATGGTAGCAACACAGCATGGTAGCAACACAGCATGGCAGCAACACATGACAACACAACATGGTAGCAGCACAAAGCATGGTAGCAACACAGCATGGCAGCAACACATGACAACACAACATGGTAGCAGCACAAAGCATGGTAGCAACACAGCATGGCAGCAACACATGATGACACAACATGGTAGCAACACAGCATGGTAGCAACACAGCATGGCAGCAACACATGACAACACAACATGGTAGCAACACAGCATGGCAGCAACACAGCATGGCAGCAACGCATGACAACACAACATGGTAGCAGCACAAAGCATGGTAGCAACACAGCATGGCAGCAACACATGACAACACAACATGGTAGCAGCACAAAGCATGGTAGCAACACAGCATGGCAGCAACACATGACAACACAACATGGTAGCGAAACAGCATGGTAGCAACACAGCATGGCAGCAACACATGACAACACAACATGGTAGCAGCACAAAGCATGGTAGCAACACAGCATGGTAGCATCACATGACAACACAACATGGTAGCAACACAGCATGGTAGCAACACATGACAACACAACATGGTAGCAACACAGCATGGTAGCAACACAGCATGGTAGCATCACATGACAACACAACATGGTAGCAGAACAACATGGTAGCAACACAGCATGGTAGCAACACAGCATGGCAGCAACACATGACAACACAACATGGTAGCAGCACAGCATGGTAGCAACACAGCATGGTAGCATCACATGACAACACAACATGGTAGCAGCACAAAGCATGGTAGCAACACAGCATGGCAGCAACACATGACAACACAGCATGGTAGCAACACAGCATGGTAACAACACAGCATGGTAGCAACACAGCATGGCAGCAACACATGACAACACAACATGGTAGCAGCACAGCATGGTAGCAACACAGCATGGTAGCAACACAGCATGGCAGCAACACAACATGGTAGCA
Source organism: Oncorhynchus kisutch (assembly GCF_002021735.2). Lineage (NCBI taxonomy): Eukaryota > Metazoa > Chordata > Actinopteri > Salmoniformes > Salmonidae > Oncorhynchus > Oncorhynchus kisutch. The sequence goes on along the minus strand of NW_022263011.1, from coordinate 68,472 downwards.
ACACAACATGGTAGCAACACAAAGCATGGTACAAACCTTATTGGGCACAGACAACAGCAAAGGTCAAAGGTAGAGACAACAACACATCAGGCAAACTCAAATGAGTTCATACAAAAAGGGTCGATGCAGATTGTCCGGGTAGCTATTTGGTTAACTATTTAACTAGTTAACTACTAACTAACTAGCAGTCTTAATGGCTTGGGGGTAAAGTCTGTTTAGGGTCCTGTTGGTTCTAGACTTGGTGCGCTGGTACCCGCTGACCATGCGGTAGCAGAGAGAACAGACTGGTACCATCAGAGAGAACAGACTGGTACCGTCAGAGAGAACAGACTGGTACCGTCAGAGAGAACAGACTGGTACCTCTGATCGTGCGGTAGCAGAGAGAACAGACTGGTACCGTCAGAGAGAACAGTCTGGTACCTCTGATCGTGCGGTAGCAGAGAGAACAGACTGGTACCTCTGACCGTGTGGCAGCAGAGAGAACAGACTGGTACCGTCAGAGAGAACAGACTGGTACCTCTGACCATGTGGTAGCAGAGAGAACAGACTGGTACCGTCAGAGAGAACAGTCTGGTACCTCTGATCGTGCGGTAGCAGAGAGAACAGACTGGTACCTCTGATCGTGCGGTAGCAGAGAGAACAGACTGGTACCTCTGACCGTGTGGCAGCAGAGAGAACAGACTGGTACCGTCAGAGAGAACAGTCTGGTACCTCTGACCGTGTGGTAGCAGAGAGAACAAACTGGTACCGTCAGAGAGAACAGACTGGTACTGCTGACTGTGCGGTAGCAGAGAGAACAGACTGGTACCTCTGACCGTGTGGTAGCAGAGAGAACAGACTGGTATCTCTGACTGTGCGGTAGCAGAGAGAACAGACTGGTACCTCTGACCGTGCGGTAGCAGAGAGAACAGTCTATGACATCATCCCTTGTACTGACATGAGCTCGCTTCTGACCAATCACCATTGCCTGGTTGTAAAGCCCTATGTCATATTATAATATTATTCGTACGTGCCACTAAGTCAATGCGTTTTTGCAAAACACCTTACAGTAGAGGGAGTGCATAGCGCATACACTTTTCATACGTGTACGATCCCTTGGGGAATTGAACCCATGACCTCAGCTTTATTAGCACCACGCCACACAGCACCATGTGTATTAGAGCACAGAAACACAGCACCATGTGTATTAGAGTACAGAAACACAGCACCATGTGTATTAGGACACAGAAACACAGCACCATGTGTATTAGAGCACAGAAACACAGCGCCATGTGTATTAGAGCACAGAAACACAGCACCATGTGTATTAGAGCACAGAAACACAGCACCATGTGTATTAGAGCACAGCACCATGTGTATTAGAGCACAGAAACACAGCACCATGTGTATTAGAGCACAGAAACACAGCACCATGTGTATTAGAGCACAGCACCATGTGTATTAGAGCACAGAAACATAGCACCATGTGTATTAGAGCACAGCACCATGTGCATCAATGACACTGACTCTACTCCAGCCACTTTAATCATGGGAATTGATGGGAAATGATGTAAATATATCACTAGCCACTTTAAACAATGCTACCTTATATAATGTTACTTACGCTACATTATTCATCTCATATGCATACGTAGATACTGTACTCTATATCATCGACTGCATCCTTACGTAATACATGTATCACTAGCCACTTTAACTATGCCACTTGGTTTACATACTCATCTCATATGTATATACTGTACTCGATATCATCTACTGTATCTTGCCTATGCTGCTCTGTACCATCACTCATTCATATATCCTTATGTACATATTCTTTATCCCCTTACACTGTGTATAAGACAGTAGTTTTTTTGGAATTGTTAGTTAGATTACTTGTTCGTTATTACTGCATTGTCGGAACTAGAAGCACAAGCATTTCGCTACACTCGCATTAACATCTGCTAACCATGTGTATGTGACAAATAAAATTTGATTTGATTTGATTTGTATTAGGACAGCACCATGTGTATTAGGACACAGAAACACAGCACCATGTGTATTAGAGCACAGAAACACAGAACCATGTGTATTAGAGCACAGAAACACAGCACCATGTGTATTAGAGCACAGAAACACAGCACCATGTGTATTAGAGCACAGAAACACAGCACCGTGTGTATTAGAGCACAGCACCATGTGTATTAGAGCACAGCACCATGTGTATTAGAGCACAGAAACACAGCACCATGTGTATTAGGACACAGAAACACAGCACCATGTGTATTAGAGCACAGAAACACAGCACCATGTGTATTAGAGCACAGCACCATGTGTATTAGAGCACAGCACCATGTGTATTAGGACAGCACCATGTGTATTAGGACACAGAAACACAGCACCATGTGTATTAGGACACAGAAACACAGCACCATGTGTATTAGAGCACAGAAACACAGCACCATGTGTATTAGAGCACAGCACCATGTGTATTCGGACACAGAAACACAGCACCATGTGTATTAGAGCACAGCACCATGTGTATTAGAATACAGAAACACAGCACCATGTGTATTAGGACAGCACAGAAACACAGCACCATGTGTATTAGAGCACAAAAACACAGCACCATGTGTATTAGAGTACAGAAACACAGCACCATGTGTATTAGAGCACAGAAACACAGCACCATGTGTATTAGGACACAGAAACACAGCACCATGTGTATTAGAGCACAGAAACACAGCACCATGTGTATTAGAGCACAGAAACACAGCACCATGTGTATTAGAGCACAGAAACACAGCACCATGTGTATTAGAGCACAGAAACACAGCACCGTGTGTATTAGAGCACAGAAACACAGCACCGTGTGTATTAGAGCACAGAAACACAGCACCATGTGTATTAGGACACAGAAACACAGCACCATGTGTATTAGAGCACAGAAACACAGCACCATGTGTATTAGAGCACAGAAACACAGCACCATGTGTATTAGAGCACAGAAACACAGCACCATGTGTATTAGAGCACAGAAACACAGCACCGTGTGTATTAGAGCACAGAAACACAGCACCATGTGTATTAGGACAGCACAACACATGTCCATATAATTAATGTTATTCATTGTATGTGCATAACAATATCGGTCTATAAACAAATCTCTCAAACACAACCCAATGTAATATAGATGCTTCAGTAGTCCATAGAAAGCAGTGCTGTTCATACCGTCTCTCTACACTGATCTCTATAACGGTACTGACCTTAGATATTTACAGACAGCAGTTTGGGTCTGATCTGAATCATATTCTCCTCCCCTTCTCCTCTCTTCCTCTCCTCCTCTCTTCCTCCACCTCTCCTCTCCTGCTCTCCTCCTCCCCTTCTGCACTCCACCTCTCCTCATCCCTTTCTCTCTCCCTCCTCCTCTCTTCCTCCACCTCTCCTCTCCTGCTCTCCTCCTCTCCTCCTCCTCTCCTCCTCCTCCTCCTCCTCTCCTCTCCACCCGGTTTCCTGTCAGTCTCCCCATGGAAATGTGACAACGAGTCGAGGCTTGCCCATGAGATAAGCATCTCTGACTGTAAACCAGGAGAGCAGAGTGGTTACTGTAAATCTTACCATCCTGAGTCATGGTGGAGCCAGGAGAGGAGAGTGGTACACACTCTATTCCCTATGTAGTGGACTACTATTAACCAGAGGCATATGGGCCCTGGTGAAAAGTAGTGCACTACATAGGGAATAGGGTGCCAATTGAGATGCTGCCTGTAATACAGTATGGCCTCTAGCTGCCAGGAAGTCTGCTCTGACATGTCAGGATGGATGAAGGGAAGGAAGGAAGAGGGGAGGATGGGTAGAGGAGAGGATGGGTAGAGGAGAGGATGGGGAGAGGAGAGGATGGGTAGAGGAGAGGATGGATAGAGGAGAGGATGGGTAGAGGGGAGGATGGATAGAGGAGAGGATGGGGAGAGGAGAGGATGGGTAGAGGGGAGGATGGGTAGAGGGGAGGATGGGGAGAGGAGAGGATGGGGAGACGAGAGGATGGGTAGAGGGGAGGATGGGGAGAGGAGAGGATGGGTAGAGGATAGGATGGGGAGAGGATGGGTAGATGATGGGTAGAGGAGAGGATGGGTAGAGGGGAGGATGGGTAGAGGGGAGGATGGGTAGAGGGAGGATGGGTAGAGGAGAGGATGGGTAGAGGAGAGGATGGATGGATAGAGGAGAGGATGGGTAGAGGAGAGGATGGGTAGAGGAGACGATGGGTAGAGGAGAGGATGGGTAGAGGGGAGGATGGTAGAGGAGAGGATGGTAGAGGAGAGGATGGGTGGAGGAGAGGATGGATAAAGGAGAGGATGGGTGGAGGAGAGGATGGTAGAGGAGAGGATGGGTGGAGGAGAGGATGCTAGAGGAGAGGATGCTAGAGGAGAGGATGGGTGGAGGAGAGGATGGGTAGAGGAGAGGATGGGTAGAGGAGAGGATGGGTAGAGGAGAGGATGGGTAGAGGGGAGGATGGTAGAGGAGAGGATGGTAGAGGAGAGGATGGGTAGAGGAGAGGATGGGTAGAGGGGAGGATGGTTGAGGAGAGGATGCTAGAGGAGAGGATGGGTGGAGGAGAGGATGGGTAGAGGATGGATAGAGGAGAGGATGGATAGAGGAGAGGATGGGTAGAGGAGAGGATGGGTAGAGGAGAGGATGGATAGAGGAGAGGATGGGTAGAGGAGAGGATGGGTAGAGGATGGGTAGAGGAGAGGATGGATAGAGGAGAGGATGGATAGAGGAGAGGATGGGTAGAGGAGAGGAGAGGATGAGTAGAGGAGAGGATGGGTAGAGGAGAGGATGGTAGAGGAGAGGATGGGTAGAGGATGGGTAGAGGAGAGGATGGGTAGAGGATGGGTAGAGGAGAGGATGGGTAGAGGATGGGTAGAGGAGAGGATGGGTAGAGGATGGGTAGAGGAGAGGATGGGTAGAGGATGGGTAGTGGAGAGGATGGGTAGAGGAGAGGATGGGTAGAGGAGAGGATGGATAGAAATACAGGAGTGCTACTATGCAATTCAAATCATGTATTTCTCCCACAGGGCAGGACAGCAAAATAACATAGTAACATAAACAAGCAGGAAGTTGTTTAGCAGAAAGGGGCTGCATACTGCAATAATCTTTGTGGACAATGAATATGTTGAAATGAACCCCCCCCCCTGCAGTCCACTGAGACAGTAGTAGACTGTGTACAGAATATAATCATATACATTAAAGTTTCCCCCTACCTAGAGGACATTGTTGCTGATTGTCTATTGGCTGCTTGCTGCTGATTGTCTATTGGCTGCTTGTCTATTGGCTGCTTGCTGCTGATTGTCTATTGGCTGCTTGTTGCTGATTGTCTATTGGCTGCTTGCTGCTGATTGTCTATTGGCTGCTTGCTGCTGATTGTCTATTGGCTGCTTGCTGCTGATTGTCTATTGGCTGCTTGCTGCTGATTGTCTATTGGCTGCTTGCTGCTGATTGTCTATTGGCTGCTTGTTGCTGATTGTCTATTGGCTGCTTGTTGCTGATTGTTTATTGGCTGCTTGCTACTGATTGTCTATTGGCTGCTTGTTGCTGATTGTTTATTGGCTGCTTGCTACTGATTGTCTATTGGCTGCTTGCTGCTGATTGTCTATTGGCTGCTTGCTGCTGATTGTCTATTGGCTGCTTGTTGCTGATTGTCTATTGGCTGCTTGCTGCTGATTGTCTATTGGCTGCTTGCTGCCGATTGTCTATTGGCTGCTTGCTGCCGATTGTCTATTGGCTGCTTGCTGCTGATTGTCTATTGACTGCTTGCTGCTGATTGTCTATTGGCTGCTTGTCTATTGGCTGCTTGTTGCTGATTGTCTATTGGCTGCTTGCTGCTGATTGTCTATTGGCTGCTTGCTGCTGGTGAACATGATAGTTTATGCGAAAGTGTCCCATTTTACACTGACTGTGAGACTGAGCCATAACACCAGAGGTAATCAGTAGTAAACTACATCGCTTTATAGCAGCAGTGATCTAAAGGCTAGGTTACACACACTTATAGAGGCGATCAGTGTTAGTGATTCACATCCACTATCTGATGATTTCAACTGGGTGATCTCCGTCTCGGAATGACCTGCTATCTGGCCTCAACGCATTTTGGGGTTTTAGAAAAGAACTACAGAGATTCTATGTATTATTATCATCTTCTAGATGAGGAAGGAGACCAGTATCTTCTAGATGAGGAAGTAGAGACCAGTATCTTCTAGATGAGGAAGTAGAGACCAGTATCTTCTAGATGAGGAAGGAGACCAGTATCTTCTAGATGAGGAAGGAGACCAGTATCTTCTAGATGAGGAAGGAGACCAGTATCTTCTAGATGAGGAAGTAGAGACCAGTATCTTCTAGATGAGGAAGTAGAGACCAGTATCTTCTAGATGAGGAAGTAGAGACCAGTATCTTCTAGATGAGGAAGGAGACCAGCATCTTCTAGATGAGGAAGGAGACCAGCATCTTCTAGATGAGGAAGTAGAGACCAGTAGCTTCTAGATGAGGAAGTAGAGACCAGTATCTTGTTGAGGAGGAGGGTTGTTGTGATGAAGTAGAGACCAGTATCTTCTAGATGAGGAAGGAGACCAGTATCTTCTAGATGAGGAAGTAGAGACCAGTATCTTCTAGATGAGGAAGTAGAGACCAGCATCTTCTAGATGAGGAAGGAGACCAGTATCTTCTAGATGAGGAAGTAGAGACCAGTATCTTCTAGATGAGGAAGTAGAGACCAGTATCTTCTAGATGAGGAAGTAGAGACCAGTATCTTCTAGATGAGGAAGTAGAGACCAGTATCTTGTTGAGGATGAGGGTTGTTGTGATGAAGTAGAGACCAGTATCTTCTAGATGAGGAAGTTGAGACCAGTATCTTGTTGAGGATGGTTGTTGTGAGGAAGTAGAGACCGGTATCTTCTAGATGAGGAAGTAGAGACCAGTATCTTGTTGAGGATGGTTGTTGTGAGGAAGTAGAGACCAGTATCTTCTATATGAGGAAGTAGACACCAGTATCTTGTTGAGGATGGTTGTTGTGATGAAGTAGAGACCAGTATCTTGTTGAGGAGGGTTGTTGTGATGAAGTAGAGACCAGTATCTTGTTGAGGAGGGTTGTTGTGATGACGTAGAGACCAGTATCTTGTTGAGGGTTGTTGTTGTGATGAAGTAGAGACCAGTATCTTGTTGAGGATGGTTGTTGTGATGAAGGAGAGACCAGTATCTTGTTGAGGAGGGTTGTTGTGATGAAGTAGAGTCCAGTATCTTCTAGATGAGGAAGTACTGGTTGTTGTGATGAAGTAGAGACCAGTATCTTGTTGAGGAGGGTTGTTGTGATGAAGTAGAGACCAGTATCTTGTTGACAATGGTTGTTGTGATGAAGTAGAGACCAGTATCTTGTTGAGGATGGTTGTTGTGATGAAGTAGAGTCCAGTATCTTCTAGATGAGGAAGTACTGGTTGTTGTGATGAAGTAGAGACCAGTATCTTGTTGAGGAGGGTTGTTGTGATGAAGTAGAGACCAGTATCTTGTTGACAATGGTTGTTGTGATGAAGTAGAAATCAGTGTTGGGGAGAAGTGATCTACATTTTGTTCAACTAGTAATGTAATGTTTTCGCAGTAGCTTGGTGGTAGTTGAACTAAATTCACATCTTGGTAGTATTTTCAGTAGTTCATTACGTTGTCATGTGGGGGTGTAGATTACTACTGGATTACTACTTTTCTTTACAAAAATAAAATGTGTGTGAAGTAGGTGCAGTAGGTGAAGTAGGCAAGAAGGTCCTTTCTTTTTCGGAACCAGACCTGCAGAATTCTCACTTTTTGTGTTTTTTAGGCCAAATGACACATTCTGTTAACATCTGAGTCCAGAGTGATGTGTTCTGGCAACATGAAGACTATGAATTATGAATCCTGAGTAATGTGGATGTAGTGAACTACTTTTAAAGTACCTTTAGTTAGGTGAACTATATTTTCAGAGTATGTTCCCCAACACTGGTAGAGACAGATATTTCTATTTTATTTGAAACTTTATTTAAACTACGCAAGTCAGTTCAGAACAAATTCTTATTTACTATGATGGCCTACACCGGCCAAACATCACAGTCCTTCACCTCTCTGGTACATGCTGCTACCCCCGTGCTTCACGGTTGGGATGGTGTTCTTCAGCTTGTAAGCCTCCCCCTTTTCCCTTCAAACATAACGATGGTCATTATAGCCAAACAGTTCCATTTTTGTTTCATCAGACCAGAGGACATTTCTCCAAAAGTCCGATCTTTGTCCCGATGTCTAGTTGCAAACTGTAGTCAGTTTTTTTTATGCCGGTTTTGGAGCAGTGGCTTCTTCCTTGCTGAGTGTCCTTTCAGGTTATGTGGATATAGGACGTGTTTTACTGTGGATATTGATACTTTTGTACCGGTTTCCTCCAGCATCTTCACAAGGTCCTTTGCTGTTGTTCTGGGATTGATTTGCACTTTTTGCACCAAAGTATGTTCATCTCTAGGAGACAGAACGCGTCTCCTTCCTGAGCGGTATGACAGCTGTGTGTTTATACTTGCATACTATTGTTTGTACAGATGAACGTGGTACATTCAGGCATTTGGAAATTGCTCCCAAGGAAGAACCAGACTACCAATTTATTTTCTGAGGTCTTTTGATTTCTGAAGTCTTTTGATTTAATTTCTGAGGGCTGATTTCCCCATGATGTCAAACAAAGAGGCACTGATTTTGAAGGTAGGCCTTGAAATACATCCACAGGTACACCTCCAATTGACTCAAATGAAGTCAATTAGCCTATCAGAAGCTTCTAAAGCCATGACATTTTTTGGAATTTTCCAAGCTGTTTAAAGGCACAGTCAACTTAGTGTATGTAAACTTCTGACCCACTGGAATTGTGATACAGTGAATTATAAGTGAAATAATCTGTCTGTAAACAATTGTTGGAAAAATGACTTGTGTCCTGCACAAAGAAGATGTCCTAACAGACTTGCCAAAACTTACTTCACTTGCTTTGGCAATGTTAACACATGTTTCCTATGCCAATAACGCCCTTAAATTTAATTTAATTGAAAGAGAACGAGAGAGAGAAATTAAGTATGTGTGTTGATATATTATTTATTACTTAATTAGAATCCGGTGTCTGGAAGCAGACTGTTGACACTGTGGCTCGTGTGATCCAGTAAGGACCCCACTCTCTCTTCTGGTATGACCTCATTTTACAAATAGCCAACCTCTTTCTTCATTCATCTTTCCTCGATTCCTTGCATCCTCTCCTTTCCTCCTTCTCACAACTCACTGGAGAAGAGATAGAGGGGATGTAGGGATGCCACAACTCACTGGAGAAGAGATGGGAGGAGGAGATAGAGGGGATGTAGGGATGCCACAACTCACTGGAGAAGAGATGGGAGGAGGAGATAGAGGGGATGTAGGGCTGCCACAACTCACTGGAGAAGAGATGGGAGGAGGAGATAGAGGGGATGTAGGGCTGCCACAACTCACTGGAGAAGAGATGGGAGGAGGAGATAGAGGGGATGTAGGGATGCCACAACTCACTGGAGAAGAGATGGGAGGAGGAGATAGAGGGGATGTAGGGCTGCCACAACTCACTGGAGAAGAGATGGGAGGAGGAGATAGAGGGGATGTAGGGATGCCACAGATTTCAATGCAACGTCTATTTCACGTTGGTTCAAAGTAATTTCATTGAACCAGTGTGTTCCCAGTGTCCAGTGTCCAGTGTCCAGTGTCCAGTGTCCAGTGTCCAGTGTCCAGTGTCCAGTGCCCAGTGTCCAGTGCCCAGTGCCCAGTGCCCAGTGCCCAGTGCCCAGTGCCCAGTGCCCAGCCACCACCTACCATCACAATGGGATTTTAGTCTGAAAACACTTCCTAACACAGAGGATTTAAAACCAGTCGGGGAAAAAAGCTGAAAACCTGACAGATGGACCGACAACACTTGGGGGATCTCAGTTCTCTCATTTCACGCTTCAGCTTTTAATGATGAGAGTCAACAGAATTACATTAGTCACTGTAGAAACAACGGTGCAATCATTATCCTGTTGTTTCGTTCCCCCCCCTCTCTGTCTCACTTTCCTTCTCCCCCCTCTCCTTCTTTATTTCTCTCCTCCCTCTTTCTCTCTCCTCCCTCTTTCTTTCTCCCCTCCCTCTGTCTTTATGCCTCTTTCTCTCTCTCCTCCCTCTTTCTCTCTCTCCTCCCTCTGCCTTTGTCTCTTTCTCCCCTCCCTCTGTCTTTATTTCTCTTTCTCTCTCTCTCTCTCTCCTCCCTCTTTCTTTCTCCCCTCCCTCTGTCTTTATGTCTCTTTCTCTCTCTCTCATCCCTCTTTCTTTCTCCCTCTCTTTTAGAGAATGTGCAGCCACAGCTTGCAGAAACAGAACTAATGTGTTGCTGCTAACAACGAGGTGAAATTCTTCCCTTTAAGAAATAGCTCGTTCATCAAAGCCTCAGGCCCACTCTCAGGATTCCTCTGGGGAGCTCGTCGGGGTGTAGACACAAACACACACATTCTCTGTCGCTATAGACACAAAGAGAGAGACAACAGGTGATTCAAAAGTGGCTTGTGTATCATCTATGTCAACTGTTTTTAGTGGGAGGGGGAGAAATGTTTCTCTGAATCCTTTAGTCTCTCGTGGTGGGAGACCGGGGCCACCATCAGACATATTTCAAATAGCTTGATTTGTCAGCCCGCCAAAGTGAAAGGGCTGAGGGGGGAAACTCTTGACTACAAAGAGAGATGAGTCTGTTGGGTTTTTAGCTTTTAAATCTCTGCTGTTTGGGGAGAAAAGATAAAAGAAGATATTCTATCGATGCCCAGCAGTCGCTGTGGGGCGCATGTAAAGAAATGATCTCTGAAATATAAATATGAAAGTGTAGTGTGTGAAGGCCTCGAAGCCTGAAAACTTTTCACTAATTGCCAAGAAGCACAACTTTTGTGGGCCTTAACTTTCTGTTACTCCTCTCTCCTATTCTCTTCTCCTCTATTCTCCTCTATTCTATTCTCCACTATTCTATTCTATTCTCCTCTATTCTATTCTATTCTCCTCTATTCTATTCTATTCTCCTCTATTCTATTTTATTCTCCTCTCCTCTCCTCTCCTCTCCTCTCCTCTCCTCTCCTCTCCTCTCCTCTCCTCTCCTCTCCTCTCCTCTCCTCTCCTCTCCTCTCCTCTCCTCTCCTCTCCTCTCTAGCTCATAATATCATCCAACAGCTCAAATCAGAAGGATGTTTTAAGAATTGGTAACCTTTGCAAAGTGCTCTGGTGACGATTCAGATTGTCTTTCTCCTCTACACACGGTTCAGATTGTCTTTCTCCTCTACACACGGTTCAGATTGTCTTTCTCCTCTACACACGGTTCAGACTGTATTTCTCCTCTACACATGGTTCAGATCGACCCCCCCTAGAGAGAGAGGGAGGGGGAGAGAGAGAGAGAATATGGAGAACATAAGTGAGAAAATAGTCAATTAATAAAGAGGGGAGGAGTAAGAAATAGATGAGGAACCAACGAGACAGAAAAGAAAAGGGGGAACAAAAGAAAGAAAGAGAATAAAAGAGATGATGGAAGCCCAGTGTAACATCCCCCTTAGTGGATCTCTCCAGTGTAATAACCCCCTTAGTGGATCTCTCCAGTGTAATAACCCCCTTAGTGGATCTCTCCAGTGTAATAACCCCCTTAGTGGATCTCTCCAGTGTAATAACCCCCTTAGTGGATCTCTCCAGTGTAACACCCCCCCTTAGTGGATCTCTCCAGTGTAACATCCCCCTTAGTGGATCTCTCCAGTGTAATAACCCCCTTAGTGGATCTCTCCAGTGTAACACCCCCCCTTAGTGGATCTCTCCAGTGTAACATCCCCCTTAGTGGATCTCTCCAGTGTAACACCCCCCCTTAGTGGATCTCTCCAGTGTAACACCCCCCCTTAGTGGATCTCTCCAGTGTAACACCCCCCCTTAGTGGATCTCTCCAGTGTAACACCCCCCCTTAGTGGATCTCTCCAGTGTAATACCCCCCCTTAGTGGATCTCTCCAGTGTAACATCCCCCTTAGTGGATCTCTCCAGTGTAACATCCCCCTTAGTGGATCTCTCCAGTGTAACATCCCCCTTAGTGGATCTCTCCAGTGTAACATCCCCCTTAGTGGATCTCTCCAGTGTAATACCTCCCTTAGTGGATCTCTCCAGTGTAATACCTCCCTTAGTGGATCTCTCCAGTGTAATATCCCCCTTAGTGGATCTCTCCAGTGTAATACCCCCCTTAGTGGATCTCTCCAGTGTAATACCCCCTTAGTGGATCTCTCCAGTGTAACATCTCCCTTAGTGCTAGGTACGGGGAGTTACTCATTCCAACTTGTTCTTGACTCCATTCTAAGTCAGTGACATCGTTGGATTCTCTCCCACTGCCTGCCTATCTGACAGCCTGACACCCTGCTAGGTACGGGCAGGGAACGGTCACCCTGCTAGGTACGGGGAGGGAACGGTCACCCTGCTAGGTACGGGGAGGTGACGGTCACCCTGCTAGGTACTGGCAGGGGACGGTCACCCTGCTAGGTACGGGGAGGGAACGGCCACCCTGCTAGGTACGGGGAGGGAACGGCCACCCTGCTAGGTACGGGGAGGGAACGGCCACCCTGCTAGGTACGGGGAGGGAACGGCCACCCTGCTAGGTACGGGGAGGGAACGGCCACCCTGCTAGGTACGGGGAGGGAACGGTCACCCTGCTAGGTACGGGGAGGGAACGGCCACCCTGCTAGGTACGGGGAGGGAACGGCCACCCTGCTAGGTACGGGGAGGGAACGGTCACCCTGCTAGGTACGGGGAGGGAACGGTCACCCTGCTAGGTACGGGGAGGGAACGGCCACCCTGCTAGGTACGGGGAAGGAACGGTCACCCTGTTAGGTACGGGGAGGGAACGGTCACCCTGCTAGGTACGGGGAGGGAACGGTCACCCTGCTAGGTACGGGGAGGGAACGGTCACCCTGCTAGGTACGGGGAGGGAACGTTCACCCTGCTAGGTACGGGGAGGGAATGGTCACCCTGCTAGGTACGGGCAGGGAACGGTCACCCTGCTAGGTACGGGGAGGGAACGGTCACCCTGCTAGGTACGGGGAGGGAACGGCCTCCTTTACAGAGCAGATAAAGTCACCCTGCTAGGTACGGGGAGGGAACGGTCTCCTTTACAGAGCAGATAAAGTCACCCTGCTAGGTACGGGGAGGGAATGGCCTCCTTTACAAAGAAAATACAATCGCTCTGTAAAACCTGACCTTATGGTCTCCCTCTGAAAGCCGGTTAGGCCTGCAGGTCTGGAGGGACCTCGATCATCTCTCTACTCTAATTTGACACACTGCCTTCTCTGCTCAGCTTGTGATCCAGGGTGAGAAGATATTTAAAACAAGACACAGCACTGTGAGGAGAGACAGACAGAGACACACCAGACACTCCATCACCATCCAGGGGAGCTGAGAGAGAGGGAGAGAAGGATGGAGGGAAGGAGGGAGAGAAGGAGGGAGGGAAGGAGGGAGAGAAGGAGGGAGAGAAGGAGGGAGAGAAGGAGGGAGAGAAGGAGGGAGAGAAGGAGGGAGGGAAGGAGGGAGAGAAGGAGGGAGGGAAGGAGGGAGAGAAGGAGGGAGGGAAGGAGGGAGGAGGGAGAGAAGGAGGGAGGGAGAGAAGGAGGGAGGGAGAGAAGGAGGGAGGGAAGGAGGGAGAGAAGGAGGGAGGGAAGGAGGGAGAGAAGGATGGAGAGAAGGAGGGAGAGAAGGATGGAGGGAAGGGGGGAGAGAAGGATGGAGGGAAGGAGGGAGAGAAGGCTGGAGGGAAGGAGGGAGAGAAGGAAGGAGGGAAGGAGGGAGAGAAGGAGGGAGGGAAGGAGGGAGGGAGGGAGAGAAGGAGGGAGGGAGAGAAGGAGGGAGAGAAGGAGGGAGGGAGAGAAGGAGGGAGGGAGAGAAGGAGGGAGGGAAGGAGGGAGAGAAGGAGGGAGGGAAGGAGGGAGGGAAGGAGGGAGGGAAGGAGGGAGAGAAGGATGGAGGGAAGGAGGGAGGGAAGGAGGGAGAGAAGGAGGGAGGGAAGGAGGGAGAGAAGGAGGGAGGGAGGGAAGGAGGGAGAGAAGGAGGGAGAGAAGGAGGGAGAGAAGGATGGAGAGAAGGAGGGAGAGAAGGATGGAGAGAAGGAGGGAGAGAAGGATGGAGAGAAGGAGGGAGAGAAGGAGGGAGAGAAGGAGGGAGAGAAGGATGGAGGGAAGGAGGGAGAGAAGGATGGAGGGAAGGAGGGAGAGAAGGATGGAGGGAGAGAAGGAGGGAAAGAAGGAGGGTGGGAAGGAGGGAGAGAAGGAGGGTGGGAAGGAGGGTGGGAAGGAGGGAGAGAAGGAGGGAGGGAAGGAGGGATGGAAGGATGGAGGGAAGGAGGGAGAGAAGGATGGAGAGAAGGAGGGAGAGAAGGATGGAGGGAAGGGGGGAGAGAAGGATGGAGGGAAGGAGGGAGAGAAGGCTGGAGGGAAGGAGGGAGAGAAGGAAGGAGGAGCGAGAGGGAGGAGGGACACCTGGGGAAAGCGGATGAATAGGTAAGAAGAGAGGAAGGAGAGAGAGAGAGAGAGAGAGAAAGGAGAGCGAGAGAGAGAAAGGAGAGAGAGCGAGACAAGTTGAGTACCAGATCATTAGCTAACGTAGCTCTTGTCAACATCCTTCAACATCACAGTCTCTCCAGTATGACTGGTAATCCTGAATTTATAGATTATTATATTCCTCTGTGGATATCAAAAACCTGAGTTATCCTGAGTCAACTCATACACAACACAAAAACCTGAGTTATAGCTCACCTGGGACTTTCTCTCACCATCTCCTCAACTCATACACAACACCTTAACACACACACACACTGGTTCCCAGGTTCGTAAAACGTCTCTCTCTCTCTCTCTAAGGAGACACCTTCAGTTGAAACACAGCTCCTTAGCCCTCACTGGTCGTGTCCATGTTCTTTAAAACTTCTCTCTCTCTCTCTAAGGAGACACCTACAGTTGAAACACAGCTCCTTAGCCCTCACTGGTCGTGTCCATGTTCTTTAAAACAGAGAGAGATCATCCATCATACCATTCTATTAAACCTGTAGGACCCATAGTCACCCATTTACACTGATCCCAAATGGACCCATACTCCCTATGTAGTGCCCTGCTTTAGAGCAGAGCAAGTTGTGCAAATTGGGCCACAACCGCTGTGTCCTAGTTTGTTATATCCGGTTAATGTTTGCAGTAACTTTGGACTTGACAACATGCTCCGGTCAAAGTACAATGTGCAGGAGAAAAATCGGTTACAATATTCAGTGTTTCTTTTGAAGTGCACAAAACTAACTTTCCCCTTTAAAAAAAAATCATGTCTCTGGGCTTTAGCTGGGTAATCATAGTCCCTGTTATCAAGAGCTCGTTAAGAGGGCTCGTTAAGAGGACTCGTTAAGAGGACTCGTTATCACCGGTGGCTTGGTGAGACAGTGTGTTATCTCCTGAGTCCTGATAACCGACGGCACACACACACTCACAGTTTGACTGCAAGCTCATGAGGCACAAGACATTCACCAACAGCACAGGGGTGCTATTCCAAAACTGTACGTGGTTGTAGACTCTGTAGAGAGGTGGTCATGTGTTTCAGTGGGTGAGAGGTAGCAATGTGTTTCAGTGGGTGAGAGGACTGTTGGAGACTGTAGAGAGGTGGTCATGTGTTTCAGTGGCACCCTATTCCTATTCCATTCCAGGACACAGTGTGATGCCAGATACCTTGTTAATGTCTTTCCATTACAGGACACAGTGTGATGCCAGATAACTTGTTAATGTCTTTCCATTCCAGGACACAGTGTGATGCCAGATACCTTGTTAATGTCTTTCCATTCCAGGACACAGTGTGATGGCAGATACCTTGTTAGTGTGATGCCAGATACCTTGTCATTGTACTAGATGTGGTTTGTTGCAGCTTGTTTCAGGTCAAGATAGAGGGCTGAGAGGCTTTCTGTGTAGGAGGAGTCTGCTGTGTAGGAGGAGTCTGCTGTATAGGAGGAGTCTGCTGTATAGGAGGAGTCTGCTGTATAGGAGGAGTCTGCTGTATAGGAGGAGTCTGCTGTGTAGGAGGAGTCTGCTGTGTAGGAGGAGTCTGCTGTATAGGAGGAGTCTGCTGTATAGGAGGAGTCTGCTGTATAGGAGGAGTCTGCTGTATAGGAGGAGTCTGCTGTGTAGGAGGAGTCTGCTGTGTAGGAGGAGTCTGCTGTGTAGGAGGAGTCTGCTGTGTAGGAGGAGTCTGCTCAGACAGGAAGAGGTACTAGGAGGAGGAATGGGTCCTGCTGCTCTGTAGTTCCTGGGAGATTACATTCCCTCTGTGATGAATGAGCTACTCCCTTTCCTCTCAGGACTCGGAGTGGTGTGTGTGTGAGAGAGAGGAGAGAGAGAGAGAGAGAGAGGAGAGGGAGAGAGGAGAGAGAGAGCTCTTTATCTAAAGTGTACTACAGGTTTATCACAGCATTTCTCTGCCAGCCTGCGTGACATCACACTGATGTCATCAGGATGGCTCAGCTCCACAACAAGATGAACTGCTTTATGAAACCCAGTAGATTAATGGCCCCGTCACCCTAAAACTACATCCCAAATGGCACCTTATTCCCTATTTAGTGCACTACTTTGAACAGGACCCTAGTCAAAAGTAGTGCACTAGATAGGGAATAGGGTGTCATTTGGAACAGAGACAAAGCACAGCAGGTAGTGGAAACATCTTCAGAGGGTGTAAGGAACGTCTTGACATGGTCGTTAGTCATTTCTACAAGCATCCCTACACTTAGGGAAAAGAGGTCCATAAGGGTTCTCTACCTGTCCCCATATGGGAACTCTTTCTTCACTTAGGGAAAAGAGGTCCATAAGGGTTCTCTACCTGTCCTCATATGGGAACTATTTCTTCACTTAGGGAAAAAAGGTCCATAAGGGTTCTCTACCTGTCCCCATATGAGAACTCTTTTTGATTCCAGGCAGAACCCTTTTTGGTTTTAAGTAGAAGCCTCTGTAGAAAAGATTCTACATGGAACCCAAAAGGGTTCTACCTAGAACCAAAAAGCATTCTTCAAAGGGTTCTCCAATGGGGAGAGCAGAAGAACCCTTTTAGGTTCTAGATAGCACCTTTTATTCTAAGATTGTATAATGATTTTCCAGAGAAGATCCAGATCTCAGAGAATTAGACCAAAGTTCTCAATTGGTACAAAATATATAGAATACTGCACACACTACAATTACTTAGGTTTAAAAATAAGCTCAACTGGACACCTTAATGACACAGTGAATGAACAGAGAGAGAGAAAGCACTGTGTTCTACACCATTAAAAAACAAACTAATTAAATCTCCATCTCCAATCCAAAGTTAAATCTAGAATTGGCTTCCTATTTAGCAACAAAGCATCCTTCACTCATGCTGCCAAACATACCCTTGTAAAACTGACTATCCTACCAATCCTCGACTTTGGCGATGTCATTTACAAAATAGCCTCCAATACCCTACTCAACAAATTGGATGCAGTCTATCACAGTGCAATCCGTTTTGTCACCAAGGCACCATATACTACCCACCATTGCGACCTGTACGCTCTCGTTGGCTGGCCCTCGCTTCATACTCGTCGCCAAACCCACTGGCTCCATGTCATCTACAAGACCCTGCTAGGTAAAGTCCCACCTCATCTCAGCTCGCTGGTCACCATAGCATCTCCCACCTGTAGCACACGCTCCAGCAGGTATATCTCTCTAGTCACCCCCAAAACAAACTCTTTCTTTGGCCGCCTCTCCTTCCAGTTCTCTGCTGCCAATGACTGGAACGAACTACAAAAATCTCTGAAACTGGAAACACTTATCTCCCTCACTAGCTTTAAGCACCAACTGTCAGAGCAGCTCACAGATTACTGCACCTGTACATAGCCCACCTATAATTTAGCCCAAACAGCTACCTCTTTCCCAACTGTATTTAATTAATTAATTTATTTTGCTCCTTTGCACCCCATTATTTTTTATTTCTACTTTGCACATTCTTCCATTGCAAAACTACCATTCCAGTGTTTTACTTGCTATATTGTATTTACTTTGCCACCATGGCCTTTATTGCCTTTACCTCCCTTATCTCACCTCATTTGCTCACATTGTATATAGACTTGTTTATACTGCATTATTGACTGTATGTTTGTTTTACTCCATGTGTAACTCTGTGTCGTTGTATGTGTCGAACTGCTTTGCTTTATCTTGGCCAGGTCGCAATTGTAAATGAGAACTTGTTCTCAACTTGCCTACCTGGTTAAATAAAGGTGAAATAAATAAATAAAATGTCATTGAACTAATTGCACTTTATGGCCGTGAGGTGGGGGGTACTCTTGCAAAACAATATTTCACCCAATGGGACAAACACCCCATTGAAACCCTGCAGAGTTCTGTTAGATTCTCCTACATGTCCAGAGGAAAACTACAAACAATACATGCAGGGCAGAACTGGGCCAATATCCACTTATAATAAAAACTCAAAAAAGAACAATTCAGTTTTGGAAACATCTAAAATACGGTGACCCCCTCTCATATCATAACCAAGCGCTGCAATGCCAAGAGCTGGGCAAAGAAAAGAGTCCCCTCATCCAGCTGGTCCTGGGGCTGAGTTCACAAACCTGTTCTACTAACACAGTGAAACCTCAGGACCCTCATCCAGCTGGTCCTGGGGCTGAGTTCACAAACCTGTTCTACTAACACACTAAAACCTCAGCACCAGAACATCCAATCAATCAGAATAAACCAAATTACAACACAAAACTACATTACTTATTGGGAAACACAAGCACAATGCAGTACTATCTGGCTCTAAATCAACAGAACACCATGGCTAACTATTTAACCATGGTTACTGATCAAAACCTTGGAAAAACCTTGACAAAGTACAGGCTCAGTGAACACAGCCTTGCCATTGAGAAGGGTAGACACAGGAAAACCTGGCTCCCTATAGAGGAAAGGCTGTGCAACCACTGCACCACAGCAGAACCTGTCTCCCTGTAGAGGAAAGGCTGTGCAACCACTGAACCTGAGACAGAGCTGCATTTCCTGATAAAATGTATAAAGAAATCAAACAATTAGTGTCATTTCCCCAAATTTGAAACTTGTATTCAAGGTTTCAAAGACCTCTCTGATGAGAGTAGGCTACCCGTCCTGTTGGGGGAGGACGCAGAGAGCTGTGGGTTGGCAGCGCACTACATTGCTGCCTGCCATAAGATGAGGGACAGTGTCTGACAGACCAATCAACCTGCACATGTCCTCTATGCTATTCCCTTGGTTATTGTTGTTACTGATGTTCCCGGTGACAATTTTGAATCTTATTATTTTAATATTGTAAATATCCAAAGTAAGCTTTGGCAATATGTACATTGTTATGTCATGCCCTTAAAGCACATTGAATTGAAAGGAGAGAAAGAGAGAGAAGAGAGGAGAGAGAAGAGAGAGAAAGAGAGGAGAGAGAAAGGAAGAAGAGAGAAGAGAGAACAAAGGAGAGAGAAAGGAAGAGAGAGAAGAGAGAACAAAGGAGAGAGAAGAGAGAACAAAGGAGAGAGAAGAGAGAGGAGAGGAGAGGAGAGGAGAGAGAAAGAGAGAGGAGAGGAGAGAGAAAGAGAGAGGAGAGGAGAGAGAAAGAGAGAGAGAGGAGAGAGAAAGAGAGAGAGAGGAGAGAGAAAGAGAGAGAGAGGAGAGAGAAAGAGAGAGAGAGGAGAGAGAGAGGAGAGAAAGAGAGAGAAAGGAGAGAGAAAGAGAGGAGAGAGAAAGAGAGGAGAGAGGAGAGAGAAAGAGAGAGGAGAGAGAAAGAGAGAGGAGAGAGAAAGAGAGGAGAGAGAAAGAGAGAAAGAGAGAAAGAGAGAGAAAGAGAGAAAGAGAGAAAGAGAGAGAAAGAGAGAGAAGAGGCAGGAGAGAGAGGAGAGAGAAAGAGTAGAGAGAAAGAGGAGAGAGAAAGAGGAGAGAGAAAGAGAAGAGAGAAAGAGGAGAGAGAAAGAGGAGAGAGAAGAGAGAAAGAGGAGAGAGAAAGAGGAGAGAGAAAGAGGAGAGAGAAAGAGGAGAGAGAAAGAGAGAAGAGAGGAGAGAGAAAGAAAGAGAGAAGAGAGAGAGAAAGAGAGAAGAGAGAGAGAACAAAGGAGAGAGAAAGAGAGAAGAGAGGAGAAAGAGGAGAGAGAAAATAGATAGAAAGCCCCACTGAAGCATCAGGATCAGCATCTCATTTCCTGTGTATATAACTTGACCTCCTTTCATAAATAAAGGAAGAGGGAGAAAGAGTGACTGAGAGGCCCTCCAATTCCACGTGGAAGTGCACAGACAGTCACAAAGACAGTTACAGACAGTTACAGAAAGTCAGTTCCAGACAGACAGTTAGAGACAGAGTTAGACAGTCAGTTAGTCAGTTACAGCCACAGCGCCAAAAGTACATTCCAAGCCTTCGCAGTGGGCCAAGTTTAATGTGAACATAAAAAAGAGAAAGACAAGGCTGTTGGAAAGGAAAGTGGAATACGAGACAGTGATGGAATAACTCTGTGGTCCCTCCCATTCTCTACCAGTACAGGGGCCAGCAGGCAGGTTGGAATCCTAGACAGTTGTGTGTGTGTGTGTGTGTCTGCACACAGGCTGTAGTCCTAGTAGTGAAAACAAAGACATTGTTATGGTGCGTTGGATTGACTTCCAGCCACATCAACTTCCAAGAAAGGAAGGATGGAAAATGTGGGGCTCTGAGAAGAGAGATCGGTGGTTCTCTTGGATAATGAAGCCCAGATCAACCAGGACTAAGCAGCTTCTAAATGGGGCTCTGAGAAGAGAGAGATCAGTGGTTCTCTTGGATAATGAAGCCCAGATCAACAAGGACTAAGTAGCTTCTAAATGGGGCTCTGAGAAGAGAGATCAGCGTTTCTCTTGGATAATGAAGCCCAGATCAACAAAGACTAAGTAGCTTCTAAATGGGGCTCTGAGAAGAGAGATCAGCGTTTCTCTTGGATAATGAAGCCCAGATCAACAAAGACTAAGTAGCTTCTAAATGGGGCTCTGAGAAGAGAGATCAGCGTTTCTCTTGGATAATGAAGCCCAGATCAACCAGGACTAACCAGCTTCTAAATGGGGCTCTGAGAAGAGAGATCAGCGTTTCTCTTGGATAATGAAGCCCAGATCAACCAGGACTAAGCAGCTTCTGTTTATTTGTTTTGTTTTCGCCTCTCTGACATACTTCATCCATGTTGCTTATTCACTTCTTATCTCATCCTCTAGCTGTTTAGACATTCCAGGGAGAGAGAAAGAAGAGAGCTCTGGGGCTCGATCATCTGAACCAGGGTGAATTAGCAGTGTCCTCGGAGACGGTCGTCGTGGCAACCACCTCCCAAAATGATGTGATGAGGGTGAGGCTGATGACGAGGTGTGTGTGTGTGTGTATTTTCTTAAACTACGGTGTTAGGAAGGTGTATGAAGGACTTAGATGTGTGTGTGTGTTTGAGAGTCATTGACAGGGAAGGTAACTGCAGCTCTACTCTCAAAGAACTCTCATCACCCTGTTGTTATGTGGTAATGTTACAAGCTGACATGTTGCCATCAAAATGACATCATCTAGATGGAACAGGATGAGATGGTATTGATGTGGATGTTAGGGACATATCATCTAGATGGAACAGGATGAGATGGTATTGATGTGGATGTTATAGGGAAATATCATCTAGATGGAACAGGATGAGATGGTATTGATGTGGATGTTATAGGGAAATATCATCTAGATGGAACAGGATGAGATGGTATTGATGTGGATGTTAGGGACATACCAACTTGCCACCTGTTTTGGGAACAACCAAAACATTTCTCAGATGTGTGTATGTTCCTCTGTAGTCTTGACGTGAATTAACATCCACATCACTTCTGCCCCCTGGTGGTGAGAACTGTCCAGTGGAAACAGTTTCCAATATATTTGATTTATTTAGTTGTATTATAAGATGTTTAATATAAAACACACGTAAAGAGTTGTTCCCATGTTTCTTGAGCTGAAAAAGATTCCAAAGCTTATTCCTCCCTGTTAGATTATCTTGCCAAAAGAGAAATGCTCACTATCCACCTGATAGGTGTTGCATATCACGAAGCTGATTAAAACAGCATGATCATTACACAGGTGCGCCTTGTGCTGAGGACAGTAAGGCTACACAACCACATCTTTCCAAGTCACACTAAATACATTACCACGTCTTTCCTACAGAGGTCTCTAAATACACTACCACATCTTTCCAAAAAGTCACACTAAATACATGACCACATCTTTCCTACAGAGGTCTCTAAATACACTCTTTCCAAGAAGTCACACAAAATACACTTTCACATCTTTCCTAGAGGTCACTAAATACACTACCACATCTTTCCTACAGAGGTCACTAAATACACTACCACATCTTTCCTAGAGGTCACTAAATACACTACCACATCTTTCCTACAGAGGTCACTAAATACACTACCACATCTTTCCTACAGAGGTCACTAAATACACTACCACATCTTTCCTAGAGGTCACTAAATACACTACCACATCTTTCCTACAGAGGTCACTAAATACACTAC
This sequence comes from Oncorhynchus kisutch, assembly GCF_002021735.2. Lineage (NCBI taxonomy): Eukaryota > Metazoa > Chordata > Actinopteri > Salmoniformes > Salmonidae > Oncorhynchus > Oncorhynchus kisutch. Next base: position 45,882 of record NW_022263011.1, on the reverse strand, counting down.
CACATCTTTTCAATAGGAGGTCACTACAGACTAGATCTACCCTCAACCACTGAACCTCAAAATATTTTTACATAACCATCCATTTCATAAATGAGAGCTGTAGAACAAAAAATCAACTGTGTTTTTGTTCTCACCTCGGGTCATCTCAATGTGTGGGCCTTTTGCTACCAGCCTGAAAGTAGTTTACAAACATCACTCAGCTGCTGCTTATCTTATTCAGTGGCTGAATATAGAATTAAAATAACTAGAAGAATCTTTACCAGCGGCTACGGGAGTTTAAAAACATACAAACAGAACATCTGGGATATTATAAGTTTGTACAAATCTAAAAAACAGGGATAGCATTTCTTCAATAACACCATTATCCAACACCATCTAGAAAAACAGCAAAATATTCTTTATTGGAAATAATAATAATAATCTAGTCATAGCAACAGAACCACACATGGCACAGCTCTGAGAAACCACAGGTGGAAAACACATCAAACTGACTTAAATGGGTAAGGAGAAACAAAAGGCATGTGTTGGTATATAATATATACATATATCCACTGTGCAGAATGCGTCCAAATCAACTCGTCGTGTTGCAAAACATGTTTTATAATAAAAATAAACATTTCGGGTAACTTTCCCCATATTCCCGGGTAACTTTCCCCATATTCCCGGGTAACTTTCCCCATATTCCCGGGTAACTTTCCCCATATTCCCGGGTAACTTTCCCCATATTCCCGGGTAACTTTCCCCATATTCCCGGGTAACTTTCCCCATATTCCCGGGTAACTTTCCCCATATTCCCGGGTAACTTTCCCCATATTCCCGGGTAACTTTCCCCATATTCCCGGGTAACTTTCCCCATATTCCCGGGTAACTTTCCCCATATTCCCGGGTAACTTTCCCCATATTCCCGGGTAACTTTCCCCATATTCCCGGGTAACTTTCCCCATATTCCCGGGTAACTTTCCCCATATTCCCGGGTAACTTTCCCCATATTCCCGGGTAACTTTCCAGGAATCCTGGTTGGAAAATGCTAGATTTCTTCCTTGTTCCCTCCAACCTGGATTTCTAGAGAATATGGGAATTTGGGAAAAAAAGTTACTGGAATTTTGCAACACTAAGTCATACACAATTCCAACAGATTACAGGAATGTTATGGTCAGGAGAGAGGACATCAACAATAATGGGATTGATGATTTTGTAATGTTTCATAACCAAGGGAATCAAGGGTTTGGACCATTGAAAATAGACAACACTCTAGAGTACCAATATGTATACAGAACAAAAATATAAATGCAACATGTAAAGTATTGGTGCCATGTTTCATGAGCTGAAATAAAAGATCCCTGAAATGTTCCATACGCACAAAAAGCTTCTCTCATTTTGTGCACAAATTCATTTACATCCCTGTTAGTGAGTATTTGTCCTTTGCCAAGGTAATCCATCCAGCTGGCAGGTGTGACATATCAAGAAGCTGATTAAATCAGCATCATCATTACACATGTGCACCTTGTGCTGGGGACAATAAAAGGCTACTATAAAATGTGCGGTTTTGTCACACAACACAATGTCACAGATGTCTCAAGTTATGAGGGAGTGTGCAATTGGCATGGTGACTGCAGGAATGTCCACCACAGCTGTTGCACGAGAATTGAATATCTCTACCAAAAGCCGCCTAACGGATTTTTGTGTTTACATGTTGCGTTTATATATTTTGTTCAGTTGTGTCGCAATAGAGGAATATTTGACATTCAAACAGAAATGAGGAGAATGAATTAATGTTCATCTTTCATCAAGGCCTTGGAAAAACCGGACAAGTGACCAAAGAGATGCGAGACGAGAAACAGAGGCGATATTAGACATAACAGAAGAGATATTAACAGGAAGTCACCAAGTGCCTGAATTTCAGCCTCAGTCAGATAAATAACAATGTGATATACTGAAAGCCTAATGCAGTAGCTCGAATCATACCGGCATAGCATAGACTTAAAAAAATACAAAATAAAATGTTTTTAAATCAGGATTATAAATAATATACATTATGTATACATTTACACATGTAAACATTCTCCACCCTACTCTAACCACCTGACAGGACATGCGTGGGCGACATCCTGTCACTGTTTTTGGTTTGACTGGTGCTGAGACCTACAGTAAGTCCCACTGAACGCCAGGGAAACAGGAATTCAAATGACCCTCACAGGACATGAGAGCTGCTTGCATATTTGTTTTCCCTAGGAGATTTTTACGGAGTCAAAGTCAATGGTCTAGATCGTAAAAATTCATCAAAATAACATTTTTATTTTTTGGTGTTAATTTAAGGTTAGGCATAAGGTTAGCAGTGTGGTTACGGTTAGGCATAAGGTTAGCAGTGTGGTTAAGGTTAGGCATAAGGTTAGCAGTGTGGTGAAGGTTTAAAATAACATTTTAAGAAGATGAATTGAAGAAATGGACAAGGTTAACGACTTTATGGCTGGAATAACTAGTATCACGCCCCAAAATCTCCTAGGAAAAACTCATTTGTGAGCTTCTTAGCTTACACTTCTGAGGCGTGTTCATTTGGGTACACCATTGAAAATAGCTTTGAACAATTTAGGTTTACGTTCCAAAAGTTATTGGACCAGTACAGTTCAGAGAGAACTCAGCACCATTAGGCTGTACCAGATATTCAGCCCGGTTATATTTTCTACAAATGCCTCCTTCCTTCCTTCCTTCCATAATAATTGTTCTGATTTGACAGGGTCTGTTGACAGAGATGTGATGGAGAGAAAACAACCACACGACAGACCAGATGTAAATCACCAAGAAAGGACTGAAGGAAGAATTCAACAGGATCTCAGGACTAGAGGAATACGGCCCTGTACACTGACCCAGGCAAACAGGGGAGTCATTTCATTGGTTCTAGCAGAATTATGGAGGCGTATCTCTACGAGGTTGCAATGAAATCGGGGTTAAGATTTGTTTTGCTGCAAACTGAACATAAAACGGTTGATCAGATTCACTGTTTTCAATAAAACAGCACCAACTCTTTTATTGTACACATTGGACAGTCTAACAGAGAGGTCTTTGGAGACTGACTTCCGCCCTCTTTGAAGCAGAGGCCCTGCCCTCACAGAGGCCCCCCCCCCCCAGGGGGAATGGATCATTATCAATGTGGCAGATTAATTGTAAACAACAGGGCTGCGTTCAGCAGAGCACACTGTTGTGGAATGTTCAGATATATTTTTTTTGTAGAACTAACATGCCTCTCTGACCTGCAGGATGAGGAATCACAAAGCTCTATTCATGATATTTATGTCTGCAACGCTCCACAACGTTTTCAACTGCAGACTGAATGAGGCTCAGATGTGTATTTGCATGTTACAAATATTATTATTAAGACAGAGACAATGACTGGTTTTCCTGCCCCTCTACGTACAGCCTGTCTTCCCGGCACAACACCACTCTACGTACAGCCTGTCTTCCCGGCACAACACCCCTCAACGTACAGCCTGTCTTCCCTTCACAACGCCCCTCTACGTACAGCCTGTCTTCCCGGCACAACACCCCTCTACGTACAGCCTGTCTTCCCGGCACAACACCCCACTACGTACAGCCTGTCTTCCCTTCACAACACCCCACTACGTACAGCCTGTCTTCCCGGCACAACACCCCACTACGTACAGCCTGTCTTCCCGGCACAACACCCCACTACGTACAGCCTGTCTTCCCGACACAACACCCCACTACGTACAGCCTGTCTTCCCGGCACAACACCCCTCTACGTACAGCCTGTCTTCCCGGCACAACACCCCTCTACGTACAGCCTGTCTTCCCGGCACAACACCCCACTACGTACAGCCTGTCTTCCCGGCACAACACCCCACTACGTACAGCCTGTCTTCCCGGCACAACACCCCTCTACGTACAGCCTGTCTTCCCGGCACAACACCCCTCTACGTACAGCCTGTCTTCCCGGCACAACACCCCTCTACGTACAGCCTGTCTTCCCGGCACAACACCCCTCTACGTACAGCCTGTCTTCCCTTCACAACACCCCTCTACGTACAGCCTGTCTTCCCTTCACAACACCCCTCTACGTACAGCCTGTCTTCCCGGCACAACACCCCTCTACGTACAGCCTGTCTTCCCGGCACAACACCCCACTACGTACAGCCTGTCTTCCCGGCACAACACCCCTCTACGTACAGCCTGTCTTCCCGGCACAACACCCCACTACGTACAGCCTGTCTTCCCGGCACAACACCCCACTACGTACAGCATATAGATATATTAATTGACGCGAGTCATTCCTGACCTGGGCACAGTGTATATATGTAACTTATTCAACATCCATTTCTTTCAACAGTAAAATACACAAAAACAAAAATGTACTATAATTGTCACCCAATAAGAAGTTGAGCAGACAGTTGATGAATACATTGGTTGATAAATAAACACCTTATAGAAACATACAGCTCTTTGGGCTAGATCGTCCTAGATCGTCCTAGATCGTCCTAGATCGTCCTAGATCGTCCTAGATCGTCCTAGATGCAGATCACTGCGAGGAGATCAAAATGTTACTTACATCAACATTTCAATAATGGAAATTCTCGGACATAAACTGAAGTAAATCTTGTAGCGTCTTAACACTCGTGTTCCTATAAACTTTTAAGGCAGCGGTGGACTAGAACAAACTGGATTTGACCTTTGACATTTTTTTTTACCATCTGACAAGAACAGTAATGATTGTGGATAAATAAAACTGTATTTCTCTGATCTGGCTGTAAACACCGTTACAGAACATGAATGACCCACGAGCCAACCGCCTTGGTTACGGTTCCAGCTTTATCTTTGTTTATAGTTTGTGGAGGGGGGGGGGGGGGGGGGGATGATAGTTGTCTTTGTGAAAATATGCTATAAACCAGCCAGTTCAGCTTGACGGTATCGTTGTTAAATGAAGATGTCCGGCTCACAAGGAGGCCCTGAAGCAACGCTGAACAGAGTTTCTTCTGCATCCCTTCGATGTTTCAGTTACAACTGTCCACCAAAACTCTATTTTAACAGTTCCTTTAATATAGACCACAGAATCAGACTTTTAATATGAAAAGACTTGCTACAGTGACATAAAAAGTCACTATTTTGGCTAGATTCTAACCCACTTAAAGCTGCAATCAGCAGTAAAAAAAAATATATATATAAATTAACTCCCCGCCCCTGTTTTGGTGAAAAGCTGAGGGACTGGGCTGAAGAACCAGACAGGGCTGTGGATGGAAGGACTGATGTGGTGACAGTTGAGCTCATGAGGTATTTATCAGTTACTGGATGTAGCAACTGTTGCCGGACACTTCAACCCCAAAAGGTTTTCACCAACGTTGTAAAGACCTAGTTACTTTTGTTGCTTTCACAAAGTCATTTATAGAGATTAATTCATTTAATATGATTAGTGAATTATTTTAAAGGTTAAAATAAAATAAAAAACCTGTCCCTGATTTTATAGGTCAACCCTGTTACATGAACTGAACCCTCGTTTAAATAATGTTGAAACTATTCCTTCTTAAATATTATTTTTTCCAAAAGCAACATTGGACATCGAACAGTCAAATCAGTGTAAAAGCAGGTGAGCTGGTTCTGCTCTTTTGGTACATTTTCTGATGTTTTGTGGTGGAAACCTGAGGCGGGTTGAGCAGAACACGTTACATGTTACCCAGAAATATATAGATTTTAAAAAAAGAAGCCCTCCCTGTCGCACACAACAATCTTCCATTCCCCCTCGTCACAAAGAGATTTATGGCTGATTTAACATGAACTCGTCAACCCTGTTACAGTCAACCCTGTTACAGTCAACCCTGTTACAGTCAACCCTGTTACAGTCAACCCTGTTAGTTTATTTGGCACTTACTATAGTCACTGTTTTACAGCATTTTGAAAGCTCTTTGTGCAGTCAGACACACAGTGTTAAAGTGTCATCATTAAGGTCCATCAGTCAGACACACAGTGTTAAAGTGTCATCATTAAGGTCCATCAGTCAGACACAGTGTTAAAGTGTCATCATTAAGGTCCATCAGTCAGACACAGTGTTAAAGTGTCATCATTAAGGTCCATCAGTCAGACACAGTGTTAAAGTGTCATCATTAAGGTCCATCAGTCAGACACAGTGTTAAAGTGTCATCATTAAGGTCCATCAGTCAGACACAGTGTTAAAGTGTCATCATTAAGGTCCATCAGTCAGACACAGTGTTAAAGTGTCATCATTAAGGTCCATCAGTCAGACACAGTGTTAAAGTGTCATCATTAAGGTCCATCAGTCAGATCTCTTCAGGGAAACGGGTTTGTTTTTAAAGTTCAACATGTGCTCTTTTTTATTTTATTTACATTCCCAAGTTACATTCTCCAACAGAACGACCAAACATCTTTATCTAGCACGGCCCAGACCAGCTGAGAACTCATCCATTAGCCTAGCTTCCAGATCAGTTTGTGCCAACTCTTAGGGTCATTTTCACACCAAAACAGATCTGGGATCAGACTCCTCTGTCTCCAACTCCTCATAATACAACATGGTACAGACTCTTTGTGCTGTCAGACACACAGCAGGGAATCATGAAAGATCCATCAGACTTGACCATCATAACGCCATGACGACCATTTAGAAAGCTCAGAGACACGTTGACCCTCATAACGTCATGACGACCATTTAGAAAGCTCAGAGACACGTTGACCATCAGAACGCCATGACGACCATTTAGAAAGCTCAGAGACACGTTGACCCTCATAACGCCATGACGACCATTTAGAAAGCTCAGAGACACGTTGGTCTGCCATCGTACCGCCATCACAGAGTCACGCCCTCTTTATCTTGTGATTCAAAACCCGAAATGTTCATCCAAGATTCAATTTTGAAGACGGTTAACTAGCATCAACAAACATGATAATAACAACATTAAAGCTGCCAATGTTCGACGGATCCTCCAAGAGTAATAATCCTTCCCTAAAAAATGAAATAAAAATAAAGTCTCAACATTGTGTCTGACCTTTAGAATGTAACAACCCTACCAAGTGTCACAAAACAATGGCCACTGACCTCTCACAGCGTTACTATAACAACCAGCATAACAAAATGGCCGCCTGTCGTGGTGTCTGGTCCAGGCAGTTACCGACAGTTTAAGTCACCTGTCTTCCCTGGTTACTGACAGCTCAAATCAAAAAATGGCCACCGACACCTGTTGTCCCCGGTTTCTGAAGTCAAAATGGAGACGGGCTGGGAAGTTACTGACAGGTCAAGTTGGGGTCGTTGAGCCAGGCCCAGATCTGGATCATCTCCTGCGGTGTCCGGCTGTGTACCAGCATCAGACCCTTATAGGCACACGGGTTCCTCCTGTACTTCTCCTCAATGTCAAACGTCTTGAAGCCTTTATGTTTCTCCGGCCCCAGCCCCAGTTTCCTCAGACACATCCCTGTGTAGACGTCGTCAATGGGGTAGAGAGGTACGTGCTGCGAGGCTCCGTGCAGCCGCCTGGCCAGGTCCCCGGAGTACAGATACCCCCCTCCGCCCGCGTATGGCGGGTACTTGCCAACGAACAAACTCTCTGGGATGAAGTACTTCACCTTTTTATCCCTGTTTGGCCCCGCGTTGGTGATCACATCCCCTACAAACAGGTCCCTTGCCCGGGGCCCCGTGAGGCCCTTGAGGAAGGCCAGGATCCTCAACGTATTGACAAAGACGTCATCGTCCCCTTTAAAGACGAACTGAGCTCCAGGGCAGCGTGTGGTCATCCAGTCCAGGAAGAGCACCTCCTTGACGGTCAGGTTGAAGAACGAGTCCCGGTAGTCCCACTGGGGGTAGTTAAAACTATTATTATACAACAACAAAATATACTACATACAGATTTGAGTATTTGGTTCATTATTCCACTGTTTATCCCATTTTACATGTCAGCACACTAAGAGTCTGAGTATCCCTGTGTCACAACAATACTGCAACATTGGACAAGACATACAGTTGAAGTCAGAAGTTTACATACACTTAGGTTGTAGTCATTAAAACTTGTTTTTCAAATTTCTTGTTAACAAAATATAGTTTTGGCAGTTAGGACATCTACTTTGTGCATGACAAGTAATTTTTACAACAATTGTTTACAGACAGATTATTTCACTGTATCACAATTGCAGTAGGTCAAACATACACTAAGTTAACTGTGCCTTTAAACAGCTCAGAAAATTCCAGAAAATTATGTAGAGCTTTAGAAGCTTCTGATTGGCTAATTGACACAATTTGAGTCAATTGGGAGGTGTACCTGAAAAAAATTGTAGACCTCCACAAGTGTGGTTCATCCTTGGGATCAATTTCCAAATGCCTGAAGGTACCACGTTCATCTATACAAACAATAGTGTGCAAGTATAAACACCATGGGACCACGCAGCCGTCATACCGCTCAGGAAGGAGACGCGTTCTGTCTCCTAGAGATGAACGTTCTTTGGTGAGAAAAGTGCAAATCAATCCCAGAACAACAGCAAAGGACCTTGTGAAGATGCTGGAGGAAACAGGTACAAAAGTATCTATATCCACAGTAAAGAGAGTCCTATATCGACATAACCTGAAAGGCCGCTCAGCAAGGAAGAAGCCACTGCTCCAAAACCGGCATAAAAAAGCCAGACTACGGTTTGCAACTGCACATGGGGACAAAGATCGTACTTTTTTGGAGAAATGTCCTCTGGTCTGATGAAATAAAGGTAGAACTGTTTGTGGGCAGAACTGAAAAAGCATGTGCGAGCAAAGAGGCCTACAAACCTGACTCAGTTATACCCTCTCTGTGAGGAATGGGCCAACATTCACCCAACTTATTGTGGGAAGCTTGTGGAAGGCTCCCCGAAGCGTTTGACCCAAGTTAAACAAATTAAAAAGGCAACACTACCAAATACTAATTGAATGTATGTAAACTTCTGACCCAGTGGGAATGTGATGAAATAAATAAAAAGCTGAAATAAATCATTTCTCTTTAATATTATTCTGACATTTACATTCTTAAAATAAAGTGGTGATCCTAACTGACGTAAGACAGGGAACTTTTACTGAGTTTAAATGTATTTGGCGAAGGTGTATGTAAACGTCCGACTTCCAACTGTATTACAGATCAAAACCAACATTGTGGACCAGTCAGTGAGTTCTAAAGACACCATACATCACCACACAAATACCATATTATATTTAAACACACCCCCCTTGTCGACTGATGAAGCGGTGTGTCAATCTAAGTAACATAATAACATGAACCCCCATCAAAATCTACCAGTTTCAGATAGAGATCTGTTTGGTGGTGGTGGTGGTGGGGGGGGGGGGGTATGTGATTTGGTAGTAAAAGGACAAATTCAATATTTTATCAAATCATTTTTAAAATGTATATTTTTTTTATACCTAAAGGGGTCCTAAAATTTAAAAAACAAATTGCTAAATGATCCACGGTATGACCAACTTAAAACAATTCTATGTCAGCTTATAACCCCCCACCCCCTCCCAACATTTTAGGGTGTTTTCCCATAAAGTCCCCTTTAAAGTAACCGATATATATATATATATTATTGACACCCCGAGGACATTAACGTGTCTATTATTGACACCCCGAGGACATTAACGTGTCTATTATTGACACCCCGAGGACATTAACGTGTCTATTATTGACACCCCGAGGACATTAACGTGTATATTCTTGATACCTGCAGGATGTCGCGGTGGTGAGTGTTCTCATAGCGCAGCATCTCCGACAGATCTGGGTGGTGGTCCACGGCCGTGGTGTTGCCGAGCAGGAACACCGTGACAACCGTCCGGTTGGCGAGGACGCCGGCTCGACCCCACGACTGGCGGATGGCCTGGCGGCGGTCAAAGTGAGGAGCGAGGGATTTGACGGCCAGTAGGAGGAAGGGCGGCTCCCCTCTCCGGGTCTTTTGGCAGACGTGAGGCTGGTCCACCACTAGAGGGTACGACCGACAGCGCATGTAGAGCAGGAAGTCTTTAAAACGAGGAGGTAGGGAATTGTAGTCTTTCACGTGAGTGGTGACTCTGTAGTCCGGTTGGCAGGGGTCAGGGTTCAGCCCCGTGTCGTTGAGCCAATCAGGGACAGGTCTGACATCATCATTGCTAGTGTTGTTACTATTGGAGGAGGCGAGGATGGGGTTGTGTTGGAGGTCCAGTCTCTGTTGCTGGCGGTTCCAGTAGGCCTGACTAGGAGCCAGTTTGGACCAGAAGCGCTTGGAGGGGAAAAGGACCTTGAATGGAGGAAGGAAGGACGAAATTAATAAATAAATTGAGTATCCTAAACCGAGAACAACAAAACATACCTTAGAAAAAAAAGAGGATTAAAAAAGACAATTCAACACTGATTTAACACAAAGATGATTCAACATGTTTCAACAATTAAAGCCCTGTGCAGGCTTTTTAATTTCACATTTAAAATCACATTAGGTTTAATAAATCACGGTTCATTTCTCAAAAATAAATATATTTTATAATTTATTTCCCCCGAGCCTCCTCTTGCTAGGGGAATGCTGAGTCTGATCGTGTGGGCGTGTCCTTCAAAGGAGGAGGATACATATGCAAATAAGAGATGACTGGTGATAGGTCAGAATAATCAGATCCGATTGTGATGTCATGCTGATGGCCAAAAACTCCATCCCACCTGAACATGCAAAAAAACAATCCAAGCGTTTAATTAAAGCTTTTACACTAAAAGGACATTATCATCATTTTCACAATTTCAGTGTTATTTCATCCTCTAAGTGAAACATGGTTTGTGTGGAAATATTATTAAAAACACAAAAAAGTCAACAGGCCCCGACACATTCGCAAAGCGTAGAATCAGTTCGGTCTTTTAGACGAGTGGTTTTCAGACCTCACCTCAGGGACTCCCAGCCATTCCATCACAGAAGGTTGGTGGCACCTTAATTGGGGAGGACAGGCTCGTGGTAACAGCTGGAGCGGAATGATTTCAAATACATGGTTTCCAAGTGTTTGATGCCATTCCATTTGCTCCATCCCAGCCATTATTATGAGCCGTCCTCCCCTCAGCAGCCTCCACTGTATTCCACGTATGATTGTGTCTAGACTTGACACTTAGATGTGACTTCTGCTATCAGAATACAAGGATCACATTGAAAAGACGGGTCTAAACGAGTGGTTTTGTGGTCTGACTGTGTTCCGATCTGGCTGACCACTTCAGGAGGTTTTGGACGTTGTTACGTACGTTGGAGGGGGGAACGCAACACTCTGCTACATTTCAGCCCCCCGTGGAGGGTAACGCAACACCCTGCTACATCTCAGCCCCCCGTGGAGGGTAAAGCAACACCCTGCTACATCTCAGCCCCCCGTGGAGGGTAACACAACACCCTGCTACATCTCAGCCCCCAGTGGAGTGAAACAACACCCTGCTACATCTCAGCCCCCAGTGGAGTGAAACAACACCCTGCTACATCTCAGCCCCCAGTGGAGTGAAACATCACCCTGCTACATCTCAGCTCCCAGTGGAGTGAAACACAACACCCTGCTACATCTCAGCTCCCAGTGGAGTGAAACACAACACCCTGCTACATCTCAGCTCCCAGTGGAGTGAAACAACACCCTGCTACATCTCAGCCCCAGTGGAGTGAAACACAACACCCTGCTACATCTCAGCCCCCAGTGGAGTGAAACACAACACCCTGCTACATCTCAGCTCCCAGTGGAATGAAACACAACACCCTGCTACATCTCAGCTCCCAGTGGAGTGAAACACAACACCCTGCTACATCTCAGCTCCCAGTGGAGTGAAACAACACCCTGCTACATCTCAGCCCCTCGTGGAGTGAAACAACACCCTGCTACATCTCAGCCCCCAGTGGAGTGAAACACAACACCCTGCTACATCTCAGCCCCCAGTGGAGTGAAACACAACACCCTGCTACATCTCAGCTCCCAGTGGAGTGAAACAACACCCTGCTACATCTCAGCCCCCAGTGGAGGGTAACAGTATCGTGATTAACACAACACCATGCTACATCTCAGCTCCCAGTGGAGTGAAACAACACCCTGCTACATCTCAGCCCCCAGTGGAGTGAAACAACACCCTGCTACATCTCAGCTCCCAGTGGAGTGAAACAACACCCTGCTACATCTCAGCTCCCAGTGGAGTGAAACACAACACCCTGCTACATCTCAGCTCCCAGTGGAGTGAAACACAACACCCTGCTACATCTCAGCCCCTCGTGGAGTGAAACAACACCCTGCTACATCTCAGCCCCCAGTGGAGTGAAACACAACACCCTGCTACATCTCAGCCCCCAGTGGAGTGAAACACAACACCCTGCTACATCTCAGCCCCCAGTGGAGTGAAACACAACACCCTGCTACATCTCAGCCCCCAGTGGAGTGAAACACAACACCCTGCTACATCTCAGCCCCCAGTGGAGTGAAACACAACACCCTGCTACATCTCAGCCCCCAGTGGAGTGAAACACAACACCCTGCTACATCTCAGCCCCCAGTGGAGTGAAACACAACACCCTGCTACATCTCAGCTCCCAGTGGAGTGAAACACAACACCCTGCTACATCTCAGCTCCCAGTGGAGTGAAACACAACACCCTGCTACATCTCAGCCCCCGTGGAGGGTAACAGTATGGTGATCGGAGGTGCAGAGAAGGTGGACATAGGCAGAGAAAAACACTGTTTACAGGGAATTTATTCTTCCTTCACACGGTAAGGTGGGGAAAAGGGGCTGGACCAAAGAAAATAAAGTTAAAAGTTAGAGTCCCCACCTCTTACCCCGCCTCCCCACCTCTTACCCCGCCTCCCCACCTCTTACCCCGCCTCTTACCTAACCTTCAGCACCGCCTGGCGCGCTAACCAGAATACAGGTGGTGGTCCACCCAGGTCTTACCTCTTGTCCATAGACAGATTCAATACTACGGGTCACGTATACCCGCAGGCCTCTTGCCTAAACGTTCCCAAGGTGCCCCCCACCCGGGAACAAATGAAACAGAAAAATGAATTATACTTTAAGTGAACAATTTCAATAACCAAAACCACGAAGTCCTATTGGCCGACACAGACCCCGGAAGGAGTGGCTACAAAATAATATCCACACTACTTTTACTGACCGCCACAACAATCAACACAGGACATAAAGAGAAGCTGTTTCTCCCTGACAAAGGAACACTGGCTTTTATCAAGCTGGAGAAGGAGTTGGTGATTGGAGAGACAAGCTGTATCCCCTGACGAGAGGGAGGGGTCAGAGCTCAATCCACCATGGGGCTGACCAATCAGCTGCTTGGAATCCAGGAAGTTATTTCTTCAAATGAACATACAAACTCACAACACAGAAACTGGGGAACGTAACAGACGTAGATCAGGCTACTGAAAGTGCGTACAGTGGGCTCTGTTGGTAGGATGCATAGTGGAAATGGAATATAGAGCAGGAAAAGGGGATTGTGACACACTGTGACCCGGTAGACACATTTACACGTGGATACATGATGTGTCCAGAACACTCTGATCAGAATACTAAAGCTGCATGAACTGTCAAGTTCACCTCCAGTCATTAGTTAATCATCAAGCCCTTGATTAGTGTGAATCAGGGCAGATGGTTCAGTGATACAAAAACATTGTGAGACTTCTGGGGGTCCCCGAGGAGAGGTCAGAGAAGCAGTTCTACATCACAATGAATATTGTCCTGTCACCTCCCCCCCACCCTTTGTCTTCACCTTGTGGTGCCCCCTCCTCACCTTGTGGTGCCCCCTCCTCACCTTGTGGTGCCCCCTCCTCACCTTGTTCTGTCCCTTGTCCTGTCCCCTCTTCACCTTGTCCTGTCCCCTCCTCACCTTGTGTCCCTTGTCCTGTCCCCTCCTCACCTTGTGTCCCTTGTCCTGTCCCCTCCTCACCTTGTGTCCCTTGTCCTGTCCCCTATTCACCTTGTCCTGTCCCCTATTCACCTTGTCCTGTCCCCTCCTCACCTTGTGTCCCTTGTCCTGTCCCCTCCTCACCTTGTCCTGTCCCCTATTCACCTTGTCCTGTCCCCTCCTCACCTTGTCCTGTCCCCTATTCACCTTGTCCTGTCCCCTATTCACCTTGTCCTGTCCCCTATTCACCTTGTCCTGTCCCCTATTCACCTTGTCCTGTCCCCTATTCACCTTGTCCTGTCCCCTATTCACCTTGTCCTGTCCCCTATTCACCTTGTCCTGTCCCCTATTCACCTTGTCCTGTCCCCTATTCACCTTGTCCTGTCCCCTATTCACCTTGTCCTGTCCCCTATTCACCTTGTCCTGTCCCCTATTCACCTTGTCCTGTCCCCTATTCACCTTGTCCTGTCCCCTATTCACCTTGTCCTGTCCCCTCCTCCTCACCTTGTTGTGTCCCTTGTCCTGTCCTCCTCCTCCTCCGTGGAACACTAGGATGAAGATGAAGAGATTGACCGTCATCAACGTCACCAGAAACTTCAGCTTTCTCCTCAGGCCCGCCATGACCTCTAGCTACGACCTCTGATCTCTAGCCACCTAGAGGGAGGGAGAAGAGAGAGAGATAGACGAGGGAGAAGAGAGAGAGATAGACGAGGGAGAAGAGAGAGATATAGACGAGGGAGAGGAGAGAGATATAGACGAGGGAGAGGAGAGAGATATAGACGAGGGAGAGGAGAGAGATATAGACGAGGGAGAGGAGAGAGATATAGACGAGGGAGAGGAGAGAGATATAGACGAGGGAGAGGAGAGAGATATAGACGAGGGAGAGGAGAGAGATATAGACGAGGGAGAGGAGAGAGATATAGACGAGGGAGAGGAGAGAGATATAGACGAGGGAGAGGAGAGAGATATAGACGAGGGAGAGGAGAGAGATAGACGAGGAAGAGGAGAGAGATATAGACGAGGAAGAGGAGAGAGATGAGGGGACACATTCAAGTTTGTTTATTTGTCATATGCACAATGCAACAAAATGCTTTACACACAAATTAGTGGTCAACTAGCCTAGTGGTTAGAGTGTAGGGACGGCAGGTAGCCTAGTGGTTAGAGTGTAGGGACGGCAGGTAGCCTAGTGGTTAGAGTGTAGGGACGGCAGGTAGCCTAGTGGTTAGAGTGTAGGGACGGCAGGTAGCCTAGTGGTTAGAGTGTAGGGACGGCAGGTAGCCTAGTGGTTAGAGTGTAGGGACGGCAGGTAGCCTAGTGGTTAGAGTGTAGGGACGGCAGGTAGCCTAGTGGTTAGAGTGTAGGACTAGTAACCGGAAGGTTGCAAGTTCAAACCCCCGAGCTGACAAGGTACAAATCTGTCGTTCTGCCCCTGAACAGGCAGTTAACCCCACTGTTCCTAGACCAGTTAACCCCACTGTTCCTAGACCAGTTAACCCCACTGTTCCTAGACCAGTTAACCCCACTGTTCCTAGACCAGTTAACCCCACTGTTCCTAGACCAGTTAACCCCACTGTTCCTAGACCAGTTAACCCCACTGTTCCTAGACCAGTTAACCCCACTGTTCCTAGACCAGTTAACCCCACTGTTCCTAGACCAGTTAACCCCACTGTTCCTAGACCAGTTAACCCCACTGTTCCTAGACCAGTTAACCCCACTGTTCCTAGACCAGTTAACCCCACTGTTCCTAGACCAGTTAACCCCACTGTTCCTAGACCAGTTAACCCCACTGTTCCTAGACCAGTTAACCCCACTGTTCCTAGACCAGTTAACCCCACTGTTCCTAGACCAGTTAACCCCACTGTTCCTAGACCAGTTAACCCCACTGTTCCTAGACCAGTTAACCCCACTGTTCCTAGACCAGTTAACCCACTGTTCCTAGACCAGTTAACCCCACTGTTCCTAGACCAGTTAACCCCACTGTTCCTAGACCAGTTAACCCACTGTTCCTAGACCAGTTAACCCCACTGTTCCTAGACCAGTTAACCCCACTGTTCCTAGACCAGTTAACCCACTGTTCCTAGACCAGTTAACCCCACTGTTCCTAGACCAGTTAACCCCACTGTTCCTAGACCAGTTAACCCACTGTTCCTAGACCAGTTAACCCACTGTTCCTAGGCCGTCATTGAACATAAGAATTTGTTCTTTAACTGACTTGCCTGGTTAAATAAAGGTTAAATAAAAAACAACATAAAAACATTGAATAGGATGGAAATCTCCCCCTGAGTTAATATGGCCAGTTAGTGCAAAAACACATGACTACAAATAGCCCACATGTTCATTCTACTTTAAGGACACGGGGGAGGGGGGGTGGGGGTGTAATGGCTTCACTTCAAGAGAACACAGGTTTCTAAGAATCAATGCTCCAGAATAATGCCTCCACAGAATGCATGAGCAATTTCAGATGAATGGTAATCAGACTGCAAATCTACAATTTATTCAAATCTACAATTTATTCAAATCTACAATTTATTCAAAATCTGCTTGACTCTAAGATGGAGACCTATGGGTCAATTTGAACATTTGAAATATTTATTTTGAAATGGCCAGAAAGTCCTTCAGGAAAGTTGGAAAGGTTATTTAGGGAAATTCAATGTTTCTAGGCAGCGAATCACTGATCATGTGCTTTATATTCCAGAGAGCCCTCGTGATCCTAATCTGTGGTCCTAGTCTGACTGATGACAACTGCACAACCTAGGAGAGATATTGGCTGTGCAGCTTTGGCTTCCAACCCTACAAGAGCACAGCTGATACAGCCAACCAAGGTGGAATCATAACCACAAGGATGTGGGTGTGGGGGCACAAACATACACCCCTCCCCCTCAACACACCCACCTCCCTCCCTAAACCTCCCCCTCCCCTAAACCCCCCCCTCACTAATCTGGACCTCATCTCAGAGCGACTCAACAGAGTAAGACAGGATGGGATCCTGAAGATTTTGGCTTTTCAAAACAGAGTCTATAAAACCTTTATAGACTCACTTCCTTTTCCCTGGGTTAGTTCATTTACTAGTTATTATCTGACACCATCACTGGGTTAGTTCATTTACTAGTTATTGTCCGACACCATCCCTGGGTTAGTTCATTTACTAGTTATTGTCTGACACCATCCCTGGGTTAGTTCATTTACTAGTTATTATCTGACACCATCCCTGGGTTACTTCATTTACTAGTTATTGTCTGACACCATCCCTGGGTGACTTCATTTACTAGTTATTGTCTGACACCATCCCTGGGTTACTTCATTTACTAGTTATTATCTGACACCATCCCTGGGTGACTTCATTTACTAGTTATTGTCTGACACCATCCCTGGGTTACTTCATTTACTAGTTATTATCTGACACCATCCCTGGGTTACTTCATTTACTAGTTATTGTCTGACACCATCCCTGGGTGACTTCATTTACTAGTTATTGTCTCTACTGACACCATCCCTGGGTGACTTCATTTACTAGTTATTGTCTGACACCATCCCTGGGTTACTTCATTTACTAGTTATTATCTGACACCATCCCTGGGTTACTTCCTTTACTAGTTATTATCTCTACTGACACCATCCCTGGGTTACTTCATTTACTAGTTATTGTCTGACACCATCCCTGGGTTACTTCATTTACTAGTTATTGTCGGACACCATCCCTGGGTTACTTCATTTACTAGTTATTATCTCTACTGTCTGACACCATCCCTGGGTGACTTCATTTACTAGTTATTATCTGACACCATCCCTGGGTTACTTCATTTACTAGTTATTGTCTGACACCATCCCTGGGTTACTTCATTTACTAGTTATTGTCTGACACCATCCCTGGGTGACTTCATTTACTAGTTATTATCTCTACTGTCTGACACCATCCCTGGGTTACTTCATTTACTAGTCATTGTCTGACACCATCCCTGGGTGACTTCATTTACTAGTTATTGTCTGACACCATCCCTGGGTGACTTCATTTACTAGTTATTGTCTGACACCATCCCTGGGTGACTTCATTTACTAGTTATTGTCTGACACCATCCCTGGGTGACTTCATTTACTAGTCATTATCTGACACCATCCCTGGGTGACTTCATTTACTAGTCATTGTCTGACACCATCCCTGGGTGACTTCATTTACTAGTTATTGTCTGACACCATCCCTGGGTGACTTCATTTACTAGTTATTGTCTGACACCATCCCTGGGTGACTTCATTTACTAGTTATTATCTGACTCCATCCCTGGGTGACTTCATTTACTAGTTATTATCTGACACCATCCCTGGGTTACTTCATTGACCAGTTATTGTCTGACACCATCCCTGGGTGACTTCATTTACTAGTTATTGTCTCTACTGACACCATCCCTGGGTGACTTCATTTACTAGTTATTGTCTGACACCATCCCTGGGTTACTTCATTTACTAGTTATTATCTCTACTGACACCATCCCTGGGTTACTTCATTTACTAGTTATTGTCTGACACCATCCCTGGGTTACTTCATTTACTAGTTATTATCTGACACCATCCCTGGGTGACTTCATTTACTAGTTATTGTCTCTACTGACACCATCCCTGGGTTACTTCATTTACTAGTTATTGTCTGACACCATCCCTGGGTTACTTCATTTACTAGTTATTGTCTGACACCATCCCTGGGTGACTTCATTTACTAGTTATTATCTCTACTGTCTGACACCATCCCTGGGTTACTTCATTTACTAGTCATTTTCTGACACCATCCCTGGGTGACTTCATTTACTAGTTATTGTCTGACACCATCCCTGGGTGACTTCATTTACTAGTCATTATCTGACACCATCCCTGGGTGACTTCATTTACTAGTCATTGTCTGACACCATCCCTGGGTGACTTCATTTACTAGTTATTGTCTGACACCATCCCTGGGTGACTTCATTTACTAGTTATTGTCTGACACCATCCCTGGGTGACTTCATTTACTAGTTATTGTCTGACACCATCCCTGGGTGACTTCATTTACTAGTTATTATCTGACACCATCCCTGGGTGACTTCATTTACTAGTTATTATCTGACACCATCCCTGGGTGACTTCATTTACTAGTTATTATCTGACACCATCCCTGGGTTACTTAATTGACCAGTTATTGTCTGACACCATCCCTGGGTGACTTCATTTACTAGTTATTATCTCTACTGTCTGACACCATCCCTGGGTTCTTCATTTACTAGTTATTGTCTGACACCATCACTGGGTTACTTCATTTACTAGAGTTATTGTCTCTACTGACATCAGTGACATGCAAAAATTGGGTGACTCATTTGCATTAAAGCTGAGGCTCAACATTTGCTTTGATTTAGTTGATAAGAACATAGAACACAGCAGCAGTTCAATACAACACTAAGACCTGGTCATCATCACACACAAAAAGACAGGATTCCTGTTCGGACAAAATCAAATATTTACATTCTTCTCTTGCTATTCGAGTTGGAATGAGCAGAACAACCCACCTGAGCAAGGCTGAAAGCAGGCTCTCTCCCTCCCCCACTAACCCTTCTCAGAGTACTTCTCTCATTGAAACACAATGACCTCCTCTTACCCACCATAACCCTCCCCCACTCTCTTCCCCTCTCTACTTCCAGGTGTCCTTTATCTTTCTTCCTCATCTCTCCCTCGTTCTACCCTTTCGCTGTCTTGTGTTTCAGTTCCACTGTCTCCTAGCAACACTTCTGCCCCAGTGCCTTCAGGCCCCCTGTGTCCTCTCATCCTCCCTCTTCTTCATTCTCTCCCTCTCAGCCATCCTCCCCTCACACCTATAGTACACAAGCAATCTTTATTGCATTGACTGTCTAATGTTCTTTTACCTGTGAGCATAACAGTTGGTCTTACCTGTGTAGGTGGGTGGAGTCTCTCTCTCTCTGTGTGTGTAACAGGAGTTGGTCTTACCTGTGTAGGTGGGTGGAGTCTCCCTCTCTGTGTGTGTAACAGGAGTTGGTCTTACCTGTGTAGGTGGGTGGAGTCTCCCTCTCTGTGTGTGTAACAGGAGTTGGTCTTACCTGTGTAGGTGGGTGGAGTCTCCCTCTCTGTGTGTGTAACAGGAGTTGGTCTTACCTGTGTAGGTGGGTGGAGTCTCCCTCTCTGTGTGTGTAACAGGAGTTGGTCTTACCTGTGTAGGTGGGTGGAGTCTCCCTCTGTGTGTGTGTAACAGGAGTTGGTCTTACCTGTGTAGGTGGGTGGAGTCTCCCTCTCTGTGTGTGTAACAGGAGTTGGTCTTACCTGTGTAGGTGGGTGGAGTCTCCCTCTCTGTGTGTGTAACAGGAGTTGGTCTTACCTGTGTAGGTGGGTGGAGTCTCTCTCCCTCTCTGTGTGTGTAACAGGAGTTGGTCTTACCTGTGTAGGTGGGTGGAGTCTCTCTCTCTCTCTGTGTGTGTAACAGGAGTTGGTCTTACCTGTGTGGCGGGTGGAGTGTGTCAGGCTTCACTGTCCTCTCAGTCTGGCCTCACAGCTCTTAACCCATACTGAGTCCCACCCCCTGGGGAACAGCAGCCAATGGGACACAGAGGGGGAGGGGTGCGGCAGCAACCTGTAGGCAAGAAAGACCAACTGTGTGTCAACACCACGATCGAGATGACCAGGAACAGTATGAGACACTGTTCAGAACTAAGCTGTTCTCTAACACACAGAACGAGAAAGAAGCTAATATTATTCTCAGACTAAGTCTGAGTCTAAATTCTTGCATAATTTCTTTCATTCTACCACTGCTGAGGGCTTCTGTTATTTACATGCTGAGGGCTTCTGTTATCTACAATCAATCAGACATTCTGTGGACTCATTTCAGTGCCACCTAGACATGTTGTTGCATGATGGTCCTGCTCTCGTGCTCGACAGCAGGGTACATAGAACTGTGATAATCATTAACTTATTGGCTTTCTGAGCAAACAAGAGGGGTCAGCAAGAAAAGGCAGGCAGCCACGCACTATTATTTATTTAATTTTTTTATTTAACCTTTATTTAACCAGGTAGGCTAGTTGAGAACACCTTTATTTAACCAGGTAGGCTAGTTGAGAACACCTTTATTTAACCAGGTAGGCTAGTTGAGAACAAGTTCTCATTTGCAACTGCGACCTGGCCAAGACAAAGCATAGCAGTGTGAACAGACAACACAGAGTTACACATGGAGTAAACAATTAACAAGTCAATAACACAGTAGAAAAAAAAGAGAGTCTATATACATTGTGTGCAAAAGGCATGAGGAGGTAGGCAAATAATTACAATTTTGCAGATTAACACTGGAGTGATAAATGATCAGATGGTCATGTACAGGTAGAGATATTGGTGTGCAAAAGAGCAGAAAAGTAAATAAATAAAAACAGTATGGGGATGAGGTAGGTAAAAATGGGTGGGCTATTTACCGATAGACTATGTACAGCACACACTCTGGGACATGTGAAAAGTGATCCCAGAACAGTCCGTGATCCTGGTTACCCATGTTAAACCCTACTAGGCTTGGGAGGTATCCAGACTGTCATACCGACCTTGTGCCATAATGGGATATCCAGTAATACCGGCACTGAACACTAGGGGTTGCTACTGTAATCCAAAGGTTAGCAATGCTAACAAGTACATGTAAAATCCCATAGAGAATGCTAACTAAATGCTAATGAGCGCATTGATTAAGCAGGACAGACATCCCAGCTCAAAGTTCTACAAGGAACTCAAAAATGCTACTCACAGATTGCTGCACAAACACAAAACAAATAAACAGAAAGGCTCTTGATCCAGGAGGGGATTATCAGCTGTTACCAAGCGAAACTTGATTTTGGAAGAAGCTTAACCACTTCGCTAACTAGCTACTAAATTAGCAATCCAAAATGCACGACTGCAGAGTATTTAGCACATTTTAGACAGTTATCAACTAAGGTATCTAGCTGGCAAACATTTAGTTGTGAATTGCGTAATGTAACTACATCACCTGACTCCCGGGGTCTCTCGTCGTGTGCTTGTAAACAAACACCACATGACTGGGGACTAGCGCTATGCTTCACAACGAAAAATGGTGATCGGTGAAATGAAGGACACAATCTTCTTTATCTCCTAACGTATTTCACAAGGTGACTTCAGGTATTTCCTTAAAAAGTCACATTTATAAAAAATATATAAAATTAATTATAAAATTATAAAAATAACACTTTAAAAGAAATACTTAACATCGACGGTTTTGGAAAGAAATCATTCCTATTTCCAAATATCCCGGTATACCGCCCTGGCCTAAAGCGTGTAACCCTACTATACACATGTGTAACCCTACTCTACATGTTTATGTGTGTAACCCTACTCTACATGTTTATGTGTGTAACCCTACTCTACATGTGTGTGTGTGTAACCCTACTCTACATGTTTATGTGTGTAACCCTACTCTACATGTTTATGTGTGTAACCCTACTCTACATGTTTATGTGTGTAACCCTACTCTACACGTTTATGTGTGTAACCCTACTCTACACGTTTGTGTGTGTAACCCTACTGTGCGTGTGTGTAACCCTACTGTGCGTGTGTGTAACCCTACTGTGCGTGTGTGTAACCCTACTGTGCGTGTGTGTAACCCTACTGTGCGTGTGTGTAACCCTACTGTGCGTGTGTGTAACCCTACTGTACGTGTGTAACCCTACTGTACGTGTGTAACCCTACTATGTATGTGTATGTGGTGAAGAGATGAGGTCTAGGTCTAGGTTTGTGTCAGCACACCAACACTATTCACACACTGTCAGACTGATGGCAGTGAGTCAGACACACTCTCGCACCCCACCCCCTCCCCTCTGAGATGTTTTGTGAATTTAGGCCAAGACCTATTTCCATTTTAGTCCCCACCTAGTTGCCCCCATCATGTCCATTGGTTGTTAGCTAGTGGTGGCTAAAGTTAGCTGAAGTTAGTAATGGCTGTTTAAAGAGTACTGAACCATGGATGACAGTTTCTCCTGGTTTATCTACTACCTTCAGGGTGAGGAACCATCTAACGTCAAGTTGTAAAATAGTCAACTAGTCCTTTCAGGAGATTCCAGAGACATTACTGTAACTTAAACTAGTCCTTTCAGGAGATTCCAGAGACATTTCTGTAACGTAAACTAGTCCTTTCAGGAGATTCCAGAGACATTGCTGTAACGTAAACTTGAGCATTTCCTCTGTCTCGACCACTAGCGCCGGAGGTTATGGGTGAGCCTTCCTCCAGTCACTCCCCTCAGAGCAGGGCAGCGGAAACAGAACGGTCTCGACCACTAGCGCCGGAGGTTATGGGTGAGCCTTCCTTCAGTCACTCCCCTCAGAGCAGGACAGCGGAAACAGAACGGTCTCGACCACTAGCGCCGGAGGTTATGGGTGAGCCTTCCTCCAGTCACTCCCCTCAGAGCAGGACAGCGGAAACAGAACGGTCTCGACCACTAGCGCCGGAGGTTATGGGTGAGCCTTCCTTCAGTCACTCCCCTCAGGGCAGGGCAGCGGAAACAGAACGGTCTCGACCACTAGCGCCGGAGGTTATGGGTGAGCCTTCCTCCAGTCACTCCCCTCAGGGCAGGGCAGCGGAAACAGAACGGTCTCGACCACTAGCGCCGGAGGTTATGGGTGAGCCTTCCTCCAGTCACTCCCCTCAGAGCAGGGCAGCGGAAACAGAACGGTCTCGACCACTAGCGCCGGAGGTTATGGGTGAGCCTTCCTCCAGTCACTCCCCTCAGAGCAGGGCAGCGGAAACAGAACGGTCTCGACCACTAGCGCCGGAGGTTATGGGTGAGCCTTCCTCCAGTCACTCCCCTCAGAGCAGGACAGCGGAAACAGAACGGTCTCGACCACTAGCGCCGGAGGTTATGGGTGAGCCTTCCTCCAGTCACTCCCCTCAGAGCAGGGCAGCGGAAACAGAACGGTCTCGACCACTAGCGCCGGAGGTTATGGGTGAGCCTTCCTCCAGTCACTCCCCTCAGAGCAGGACAGCGGAAACAGAACGGTCTCGACCACTAGCGCCGGAGGTTATGGGTGAGCCTTCCTCCAGTCACTCCCCTCAGAGCAGAGCAGGGGAAACAGAACGGTCTCATTGAGCTCTGCTACAGTAAAACATCTTAATAGCAGAGTAAATGTATTGATGAGAGGCTTGTTTTATTGAGATTTTAACTGAAATTGCAATAACATAACAGTCGGTTACATTGACATTTTTTGCAGTAGGTAAAAATAAATTAAAAAAGAGTCCTCAGTGATTCGTCTGGCTGCAGTGAGCCATGTAAAACAGCTGATGTCACCTCACACCGAATTACCCACGTTTTCAGTCAGAGTTTACTCTACCTTATTACTTTATATGGAATGACTAGCATGATATGGATCAAAATGAAGCCTGGTTTGTTCTAATGTTGTAAGGTAGGCCTACTGTACCTTATATAGTTGTAAGGTAGGCCTACTGTACCTTATATAGTTGTAAGGTAGGCCTACTGTACCTTATATAGTTGTAAAGTAGACCTACTGTACCTTATATAGTTGTAAGGTAGGCCTACCCTACTGTACCTTATATAGTTGTAAGGTAGGCCTACTGTACCTTATATAGTTGTAAGGTAGGCCTACTGTACCTTATATAGTTGTAAGGTAGGCCTACTGTACCTTATATAGTTGTAAGGTAGGCCTACTGTACCTTATATAGTTGTAAGGTAGGCCTACTGTACCTTATATAGTTGTAAGGTAGGCCTACTGTACCTTATATAGTTGTAAGGTAGGCCTACTGTACCTTATATAGTTGTAAGGTAGGCCTACTGTACCTTATATAGTTGTAAGGTAGGCCTACTGTACCTTATATAGTTGTAAGGTAGGCCTACTGTACCTTATATAGTTGTAAGGTAGGCCTACTGTACCTTATATAGTTGTAAGGTAGGCCTACTGTACCTTATATAGTTGTAAGGTAGGCCTACTGTACCTTATATAGTTGTAAGGTAGGCCTACTGTACTTTATATAGTTGTAAGGTAGGCCTACTGTACCTTATATAGTTGTAAGGTAGGCCTACTGTACCTTATATAGTTGTAAGGTAGGTCTACTGTACCTTATATAGTTGTAAGGTAGGCCTACTGTACCTTATATAGTTGTAAGGTAGGCCTACTGTACCTTATATTTGTATGAGGAGCGGGGGGGGCTAATCACTCATGTTTGATCGGCTAACGTTACTTGACGAAGACTTTGTTCGCTTTAGTAACTGTGCTCTCGTCTTGAAGGTAAAAAGTAATGAGTGTAACGTTATGGATGAGAATATGAACACTTTAATTGTTTGCACATGCTTGTGAAGAGTTTAACATCCTGTGGCGGACTGCCATAGCATCGAATAGTCCCCGCGATATGCAACTGTTCAGGGAAGTCAGGAACCAATACACGCAGTCAGTCAGGAAAGCAAAGGCTAGCGTTTTCAAGCAGAAATTTGCATCCTGTAGCTCCAACTGGGACACTAAAGTCCATAGAGAACAAGAGCACCTCCTCCCAGCTGCCCACTGCACTGAGGCTAGGTAACACGGTCACCACTGATAAATCCATTATAATTGAACATTTCAATAAGCATTTCTCAATGGCTGGCCATGCTTCCTCCTGCTTCCGAGCCGGTCACGGGTGCACCTCAGCCACGCTCAAGGTACTAAACGATATCATAACCGCCATCGAAAAAAGATAGACGGCTGCACAGTACTTCATCGACCTGGCCAAGGCTTTCGACTCTGTCAATCACCACATTCTTATCGGCAGACTCAATAGCCTTGGTTTTTCTGACGACTGCCTCGCCTGGTTCACCAACTACTTTGCAGACAGAGTGTCAAATCGGAGGGCATGTTGTCCGGACCTCTGGCAGTCTCTATGGGGGTACCACAGGGTTCAATTCTCGGGCCGACTCTTTTCTCTGTATACATCAATGATGTCGCTCTTGCTGCGGGTGATTCCCTGACCCACCTCTACTCAGACGACACCATTCTGTATACATCTGGCCCTTCTTTGGACACTGTGTTAACTAACCTCCAAACGAGCTTCAATGCCATACAACACTCCTTCCGTGGCCTCCACCTGCATGCTTTTTAACCGTTCGCTGCCCGCACCCGCCCGCCTAGCATCACCACCCTGGACTGTTCCGACCTAGAATATGTGGACAACTATAAATACCTAGGTGACTGGCTAGACTGTAAACTCTCCTTCCAGACTCATGTTAAACATCTCCAACTCTCCTTCCAGACTCATAAACATCTCCAATACAAAATCAAATCTAGATTCGGCTTTCTATTTCGCAACAAAGCCTCCTTCACTCACGCCGCCAAACTTACCCTAGTAAAACTGACTATCCTACCGATCCTCGACTTTGGCGATGTCATCTACAAAATAGCTTCCAACACTCTACTCAGTAAACTGGATGCAGTCTATCATAGTGCCATCCGTTTTGTTACCAAATCACCTTATACCACCCACCACTGCGACCTGTATGCTCTACTCGGCTGGCCCTCGCTACATATTCGTCGCCAGACCCACTGGCTCCAGGTCATCTATAAGTCTACGCTAGGTAAAGCTCTGCCTGATGTCAGTTCACTGGTCACCATAACAACACCCTCCCGTAGAGCACGTTCCAGCGGGTGTATCTCACTGATCAACCCCAAAGCCAACACCTCATTTGGCCGCCTTTCCTTGTTTGTGTTATTGGCTTGTTTATTGTTTACTCCATGTGTAACTCTGTGGTGTTGTTTGTGTCGAACTGCTATGCTTTATCTTGGCCAGGTCACAGTTGCAAATGAGAACTTGTTCTCAACTAGCCTACCTGGTTAAATAAAGGTGTTCTCAACTAGCCTACCTGGTTATATAAAGGTGTTCTCAACTAGCCTACCTGGTTATATAAAGGTGTTCTCAACTAGCCTACCTGGTTATATAAAGGTGTTCTCAACTAGCCTACCTGGTTAAATAAAGGTGTTCTCAACTAGCCTACCTGGTTATATAAAAAGGTGAAATTTAAAAAAGTAAAAAATAAATATATGGTTGAGATGAAAAGTTGCCTTCGTTACTGGGATATTTACAGTACATTTTAAAACTACAGCGCAAGAACGTCCGTTGCCAAGCCCCCAAACACTCTCTCGGCAGGCACAGGAGAGTCCGTTGCTAATGTAAATTGAAAAGTTATGTCAATATTATGTACATTTGAATCTCATCACGGTGCCTCTGCTAGAACTCTCTTCAACTTGAATAAGCCCTAAATCAGTCTCTGAAGACTGGAGTCGCAGCCAAAGTCCTCATTAAACAATTATACAAGATAACAGCAGGAAGGAAGTCTAACTCAAACACACACCCTCATTACCTCTGACCATAATACTGCTCTGGCTGTTGGCTGATGAAGAATAATAAAATGGATTAGTTTGAAATGCAAAATATCATTTTTCATCGTGTGCAATGCAACTGGAGTCTAAGCAGAAGGATGTCATGCTGAATGAAGCTTGTTAGGAGAGTTGTCCAGCCAGACAATGGGAGGATCTCAATTAGATACTCCTCGCGTCCTCTCTCCTCCTCAAAAACCCTTTGGATGAGAAAACCAGATGTCTCTCCCCTCTGACCTTCTCCTCCAATGGGTTTTGAGAAGGAAGCGAGGAGGGAGATTACGAGAGGATGTGAGGAGTATGCAATTGAGATTCTCCCATTGTGCATCATCTCTTCTCCATCTGGACTTATTGGAAATCATGTGACGGTTTCAGCAATATGGTGGACGTATCCAGGAAGTGAATCATGTGACGGTCTCAGGAATATGGTGGACGTATCCTGGAAGTACATTTTTTTCCATAAATATATTATGAAATAATGACATTAATGATTTTAGCTTTTTAATGGAAATTCCAAAGCCAAAATTATTAATGAACATTCAATTGTCTGTCAGGTCCAAATAGAAAATTACTATGAATTAGGAAAATGTATATGAAATAATTCTGACAAAATCCTTTCACTAGTTCTTCAATGTAGATGAGGTATACTTTCAAAAACTGTCATCTCCGTCCCTCTCTCTCGTCGTTGTGTCCGTCCCTCTCTCTCGTCGTTGTGTTCATTGCTCTCTCGAAGTCTGTGTAAATAACATAACGTAGCAGGCATAAATAAAGTGTAGGCCTATCCATCCAGAGAAGTGTTTACCATGAGGAGACGCTCATAGGCCTATCCATCCAGAGAAGTGTTTACCATGAGGAGACGCTCATAGGCCTATCCATCCAGAGAAGTGTTTACCATGAGGAGACGCTCATAGGCCTATCCATCCAGAGAAGTGTTTACCATGAGGAGACGCTCATGGGAGTCGTTCTCCCAAAGGCAGGAAGGCAGGTGACAAATCCATGTTCAATATAAGCCTATATAAATGCATTGGGCTTATTTAGGCCAGATTTTGGCGAAAGTGAAACTTCTCGGGTCGCCTCTTCCTCTCAGAGCTGGGAAAAACTGTCGCAAAGGATTATGGTCATTGTAATTAGTTAAAGTTTCTCCACTGAACTGGGGTGAATATTTTCTTAATGAAAACAACTCCCTGCAGCCCAGCGTCCCACATCATTCTTGACTTGATTTCTCTGGTGAATGAAGTCTAGCGCTGGGCTCACACAAAAAACTAAGATGGAATTCAAGTAACTGAACCGATGTCGGTCAATTAGTTGTTAAATAACCCCTCCCCGCCCAAAAAAAAAAAGAGAGTTTGGTTAAATCACTCAGCACTACGAGAATAACGTACAAATCAACAACAGAAACATGGTAGCTGACATGACTAACTGAGTGACTGACAGACATAAGAGAACTATTGCTGATGGACAAACACTTCAAAATGGCACTTGGTCTAATCTACTATTCGGTGTTCCAAAAGGTCGGGGGTTGTTTCTGGAAGTTGATCCGTGAGCCTATAAAAGTTGACCTCCCTGATTTAGAGGCTATAATAATAATAATACACACACACTTAAATCAAGCGTTTTGTTTTCAGAACTTAAAAGTGGTCTGTCAACAAATGTCCTCATCCTTAGATCTATTTTGTAGATCCAGCTGTATGTCAACAATCCTAAATGATTAGAAAAGATAAGCACCAAGTCATTTCCTGATTTGTGGCGCTCATCTTATCCCTCATTGGATGTTGAGACATTTAGCACAATGTTGTAATTGTTGACCTGTGAAGTGGACTCTTCCTGACATTACACTATCATACACTCTGCATGATGTAATGCCTTTACCTTCTGCCCTTTGTGCCGTTGTCTGGGCCCAATAATGTCTGTACCCTGTTTTGTGCCGATACCATGTTGTGTTGCTGCCATGATGCCGTGTTGTCATGTGTTGTTGTCATGATGCAGTGTTGTCATGTGTTGTTGTCATGATGCAGTGTTGTCATGATGCAGTGTTGTCATGATGCAGTGTTGTCATGATGCAGTGTTGTCATGATGCAGTGTTGTCATGATGCAGTGTTGTCATGATGCAGTGTTGTCATGATGCAGTGTTGTCATGATGCAGTGTTGTCATGATGCAGTGTTGCCATGATGCAGTGTTGCCATGATGCAGTGTTGCCATGATGCAGTGTTGCCATGATGCAGTGTTGCCATGATGCAGTGTTGCCATGCGTTGTTGCCATGATGCAGTGTTGTCATGCGTTGTTGCCATGATGCAGTGTTGTCATGCGTTGTTGCCATGATGCAGTGTTGTCATGCGTTGTTGCCATGATGCAGTGTTGTCATGGTGCCGTGTTGTCATGCGTTGTTGCCATGATGCAGTGTTGTCATGCGTTGTTGCCATGATGCCGTGTTGTCATGCGTTGTTGCCATGATGCCGTGTTGTCATGCGTTGTTGCCATGATGCCGTGTTGTCATGCGTTGTTGCCATGATGCAGTGTTGTCACGGTGCCGTGTTGTCATGCGTTGCTGCCACGATGCAGTGTTGTCATGCGTTGCTGCCACGATGCAGTGATGTCATGCGTTGCTGCCACGATGCAGTGATGTCATGCGTTGCTGCCACGATGCAGTGTTGTCATGCGTTGTTGCCACGATGCAGTGTTGTCACGGTGCCGTGTTGTCATGCGTTGCTGCCACGATGCAGTGTTGTCATGCGTTGCTGCCACGATGCAGTGTTGTCATGCGTTGCTGCCACGATGCAGTGTTGTCATGCGTTGCTGCCACGATGCAGTGTTGTCATGCGTTGCTGCCACGATGCAGTGTTGTCATGCGTTGCTGCCACGATGCAGTGTTGTCATGCGTTGCTGCCACGATGCAGTGTTGTCATGCGTTGCTGCCACGATGCAGTGTTGTCATGCGTTGCTGCCACGATGCAGTGTTGTCGTCACGATGCAGTGTTGTCATGCGTTGCTGCCACGATGCAGTGTTGTCATGCGTTGCTGCCACGATGCAGTGTTGTCATGCGTTGCTGCCACGATGCAGTGTTGTCATGCGTTGCTGCCACGATGCAGTGTTGTCATGCGTTGCTGCCACGATGCAGTGTTGTCATGCGTTGCTGCCACGATGCAGTGTTGTCATGCGTTGCTGCCACGATGCAGTGTTGTCATGCGTTGCTGCCACGATGCAGTGTTGTCATGCGTTGCTGCCACGATGCAGTGTTGTCATGCGTTGCTGCCACGATGCAGTGTTGTCATGCGTTGCTGCCACGATGCAGTGTTGTCATGCGTTGCTGCCACGATGCAGTGTTGTCATGCGTTGCTGCCACGATGCAGTGTTGTCATGCGTTGCTGCCACGATGCAGTGTTGTCATGCGTTGCTGCCACGATGCAGTGTTGTCATGCGTTGCTGCCACGATGCAGTGTTGTCATGCGTTGCTGCCACGATGCAGTGTTGTCATGCGTTGCTGCCACGATGCAGTGTTGTCATGCGTTGCTGCCACGATGCAGTGTTGTCATGCGTTGCTGCCACGATGCAGTGTTGTCATGCGTTGCTGCCACGATGCAGTGTTGTCATGCGTTGCTGCCACGATGCAGTGTTGTCATGTGTTGTTGTCATGATGCCGTGTTGTCATGTGTTGTTGCCACGATGCCGTGTTGTCATGTGTTTCTCTTCATGTTGTGTTGTCATGTGTTTCTCTTCATGTTGTGTTGTCATGTGTTTCTCTTCATGTTGTGTTGTCTCGTCGTGATGTGTATTTTGTCCTATATTTTTAGCAGGCCTTTTGCCTTTTTCGTAGGCCGTCATTGTCAATAAGTATTTGTTCTTAACCGACTTGCCTAGTTAAAAAGTTTAAATAAAACACTACTGTTGAGGTCGGAAAACATCTGACAAGACGTTGATATAAACTGTGTTAATGAGGACATTACACTGACATTCAAAGATGAATACAAGATGATGCTGAAACACTGGTGATTTACCCAACAAATGAGTGGCAGCTGATACAGTTGACTCTGTTGGGGTCTAGTTTAATAGCCTACAGTTGACTCTGTTGGGGTCTAGTTTAATAGCCTACAGTTGATTCTGTTGGGTCTAGTTGAATAGCCTACAGTTGACTCTGTTGGGGTCTAGTTTAATAGCCTACAGTTGATTCTGTTGGGGTCTAGTTTAATAGCCTACAGTTGACTCTGTTGGGGTCTAGTTTAATAGCCTACAGTTGACTCTGTTGGGGTCTAGTTTAATAGCCTACAGTTGACTCTGTTGGGGTCTAGTTTAATAGCCTACAGTTGATTCTGTTGGGTCTAGTTGAATAGCCTACAGTTGACTCTGTTGGGGTCTAGTTTAATAGCCTACAGTTGATTCTGTTGGGGTCTAGTTTAATAGCCTACAGTTGACTCTGTTGGGGTCTAGTTGAATAGCCTACAGTTGACTCTGTTGGGGTCTAGTTTAATAGCCTACAGTTGACTCTGTTGGGGTCTAGTTTAATAGCCTACAGTTGACTCTGTTGGGGTCTAGTTGAATAGCCTACAGTTGATTCTGTTGGGTCTAGTTGAATAGCCTACAGTTGACTCTGTTGGGGTCTAGTTGAATAGCCTACAGTTGACTCTGTTGGGGTCTAGTTGAATAGCCTACAGTTGACTCTGTTGGGGTCTAGTTTAATAGCCTACAGTTGACTCTGTTGGGGTCTAGTTTAATAGCCTACAGTTGACTCTGTTGGGGTCTAGTTTAATAGCCTACAGTTGACTCTGTTGGGGTCTAGTTGAATAGCCTACAGTTGATTCTGTTGGGTCTAGTTTAATAGCCTACAGTTGTATCTGTTAGTCAGCACCTGGAACTGTTTGGGTCACACAAAGGACATATAGGTATACAGAAATCCATGCTGAGGTGTTTACCTGGTCACGGTCTCCAGCTCTGTTGCATTTACAGCACAAAACCAATACAAGTAAATATCTGTGATAATGGCATTTCAGGATGAAATCATCTTAAAGTAACTTTACTGAGTCAGAAAATCCATTTAACCCTTTGGGATAATTCCGACATGGAACGTAAAAATATTTACACGACCAGTCAAACGTTTGGACACCGACTCATTCCTGGGTTTTTCATCATTTCTTACACTGTAAAATAGTGAAGACATCAAAGCTATTAAATAACATATGGAATCATGTAACCAAAAAGGTGTTAAACAAATCAAAACATTTTATATTTGAGATTGTTCAAAAAGTAGCCACCCTTTGCACACTCTTGGCATTCTCTCAACCAGCTTCATGAGGTAGTCACCTGGAATGATGTTCAATTAACAGGTGTGCCATGTTAAAAGTTAATTTGTGGAATGTCTTTCCTTCTTAATGCGTTAGAGCCAATCAGTTGTGTTGTGACAAGGTAGGGGGCGTGTACAGAAGATGTCACAACACAACTGATTGGTTATCTTCTGTACACGCCACCTACCTTGTCACAACACAACTGATTGGTTAAGGTAGGGGTGGTATACAGAAGATAACCAATCAGTTGTGTTGTGACAAGGTAGGGGGCGTGTACAGAAGATAACCAATCAGTTGTGTTGTGACAAGGTAGGGGGCGTGTACAGAAGATAACCAATCAGTTGTGTTGTGACAAGGTAGGGGGCGTGTACAGAAGATAACCAATCAGTTGTGTTGTGACAAGGTAGGGGGCGTGTACAGAAGATAACCAATCAGTTGTGTTGTGACAAGGTAGGGGGCGTGTACAGAAGATTACCAATCAGTTGTGTTGTGACAAGGTACAGAAGATAACTAACCAATCAGTTGTGTTGTGACAAGGTAGGGGGCGTGTACAGAAGATAACCAATCAGTTGTGTTGTGACAAGGTAGGGGTGGTATACAGAAGATGGCCCTATTTGGTAGAAGACCAAGTCCATATTATAGCAAGAACAGCTCAAATTAGAAAAGAGAAACGACAGCGCATCATTACTTTGAGACATGAAGGTCAGTCAATCCGGATGAGTTCATTCACCGGATAATCGTTCTTTATATGACTAATAGTTTAAAACATAAATAATTGACTAATTAAATCCAGGTTATGAACATGTTACAGTAATGAGAACTAGTTATGATAAAAATGTTCATGGTCTTGGAAAACGTTTTTTTAAACATTACATCTGAACAGTTATGATTAAGATGGACAATAATTTGATGCTATTTTATCCATTACAAAATAAAAAGGTTTGTCGTTTAAAAATGTACCAGAAGTGACACACACACTCAGCCATAATATTGTACAGACATGGCCCAATGGTATTCCTAGAAACACAGACCACAACAAGCAGTCATACAGTCCTGGAATGTGCTAGAAAACCTCTGGAATTCTGCCCATCAGCTCCGGGAAAGAGATCAGATGATATCCCAGAAATAGTTTTAACTTTAAATAGTTAAATCAAATGGTTATGTCACATACGCTGTAAACAACAGGTGTAAACCTTACAGGGAAATGCTTACCTTACAAGCCCTTAACACAGTTTTCTTAACTGCATTGGTGGTTAAGTAAATAAATATATATAATTATTAACAAATTACTAAATTACATGGGCTCATAACTTATGTTAGTAAAGACGTAG
Source organism: Oncorhynchus kisutch (assembly GCF_002021735.2). NCBI lineage: Eukaryota > Metazoa > Chordata > Actinopteri > Salmoniformes > Salmonidae > Oncorhynchus > Oncorhynchus kisutch. The sequence continues at coordinate 12,072 of NW_022263011.1, read as the reverse complement.
TAAACAATATAAAATGACCATAAGGCTGAAGTTTCCTGACCATGAAAACTGAGCAAGAAACCCTCAAACTCAATATTAGGAAGACGTTAATGTGTTGTACACTCAGTGGACGTGTTCTAGGGAACTGGGCCCTAGAGCCCTAGTCAAAAGTAGTGCACTATTTAGGGAATAGGATGCCATTTGGGACGAAGCCTGGGACACACACAATACATCTATCACACTTCAGATACAGCTGACACCCGTCTCCGCTCCAAAAGGGGGTGTGTCCTGATCTTCCAAGTGTTTGTGCATCATCATGGGGCCTCTTGGGCCTCTATAACTATATCTATTGTTTTTATTTTTGTTGTTGTTGTGTGATTTGGATTGATCCCCTCTACCACACGGAACCCCACTAATCTACTGACGGAGCGCAGGAGGTGGCTAACAACAGACCTCCATCCTATGCTAGCTTGCTACCGATGCCCTGGCTAGCTGTCTAAATCACCAACCAACCTCTCCACTCACCGGACCCTTTTGATCACTCGACTAAGCATGCCTCTCCTTAATGTCAATATGTCTTGTCCATTTCTGTTCTGGTTAGTGTTTATTGGCTTATTTCACTGTAGAGCCTCTAGTCCTGCTCACTATACCTTATCCAACCTATTAGTTCCACCACCCACACATGCAATGACATCTCCTGGTTTCAACGATGTTTCTAGAGACAATATCTCGCTCTTCATCACTCAATACCTAGGTTTACCCCCACTGTATTCACATCCTACCATACATTTGTCTGTACATTATACCTTGATGCTATTTTATCGCCCCCAGAAACCTCCTTTTACTCTATGTTCCAGACGTTCTAGACGACCAATTCTCATAGCTTTTAGCCGTACCCTTATTCTACTCCTCCTATGTTCCTCTGGCGATGTAGAGGTGAATCCAGGCCCTGCAGTGCCTAGCTCCACTCCTATTCCCCAGGCGCTCTCTTTTGACGACTTCTGTAACCGTAATAGCCTTGGTTTCATGCATGTTAACATTAGAAGCCTCCTCCCTAAGTTTGTTCTATTCACTGCTTTAGCACACTCTGCCAACCCGGATGTTCTAGCTGTGTCTGAATCCTGGCTTAGGAAGACCACCAAAAACTCAGACATTTTAATTCCAAACTACAACATTTTCAGACAAGATAGAACTGCCAAAGGGGGTGGTGTTGCAATCTACTGCAAAGATAGCCTGCAGAGTTCTGTCCTACTATCCAGGTCTGTACCCAAACAATTTGAACTTCTACTTTTAAAAATCCACCTCTCTAAAAACAAGTCTCTCACCGTTGCCGCCTGCTATAGACCACCCTCTGCCCCCAGCTGTGCTCTGGACACCATATGTGAACTGATTGCCCCCCATCTATCTTCAGAGTTCGTGCTGCTAGGCGACCTAAACTGGAACATGCTTAACACCCCAGCCATCCTACAATCTAAACTTGATGCCCTCAATCTCACACAAATAATCAATGAACCTACCAGGTACCTCCCCAAAACCTTAAACACGGGCACCCTCATAGATATCATCCTAACCAACTTCCCCTCTAAATATACCTCTGCTGTCTTCAACCAAGATCTCAGCGATCACTGCCTCATTGCCTGCATCCGTAATGGGTCAGCGGTCAAACGACCTCCACTCATCACTGTAAAACGCTCCCTGAAACACTTCTGCGAGCAGGCCTTTCTAATCGACCTGGCCGGGGTATCCTGGAAGGATATTGATCTCATCCCGTCAGTAGAGGATGCCTGGATATTTTTTTTAAATGCCTTCCTAACCATCTTAAATAAACATGCCCCATTTAAGAAATTTAGAACCAGGAACAGATATAGCCCTTGGTTCTGGGACACTGTAAAGTCCATGGAGAATAAGAACACCTCCTCCCAGCTGCCCACTGCACTGAAGATAGGAAACACTGTCACCACTGATAAATCCACCATAATTGAGAATTTCAATAAGCATTTTTCTACGGCTGGCCATGCTTTCCACCTGGCTACTCCTACCCCGGACAACAGCACTGCACCCCCAACAGCAACTCGCCCAAGCCTTCCCCATTTCTCCTTCTCCCAAATCCATTCAGCTGATGTTCTGAAAGAGCTGCAAAATCTGGACCCCTACAAATCAGCCGGGCTAGACAATCTGGACCCTTTCTTTCTAAAATTATCTGCCGAAATTGTTGCCACCCCTATTACTAGCCTGTTCAACCTCTCTTTCGTGTCGTCTGAGATTCCCAAAGATTGGAAAGCAGCTGCGGTCATCCCCCTCTTCAAAGGGGGGGACACTCTTGACCCAAACTGCTACAGACCTATATCTATCCTACCGTGCCTTTCTAAGGTCTTCGAAAGCCAAGTCAACAAACAGATTACCGACCATTTCGAATCTCACCATACCTTCTCTGCTATGCAATCCGGTTTCAGAGCTGGTCATGGGTGCACCTCAGCCACGCTCAAGGTCCTAAACGATATCTTAACCGCCATCGATAAGAAACATTACTGTGCAGCCGTATTCATTGATCTGGCCAAGGCTTTCGACTCTGTCAATCACCATATCCTCATCGGCAGACTCGACAGCCTTGGTTTCTCAAATGATTGCCTCGCCTGGTTCACCAACTACTTCTCTGATAGAGTTCAGTGTGTCAAATCGGAGGGTCTGCTGTCCGGACCTCTGGCAGTCTCTATGGGGGTGCCACAGGGTTCAATTCTTGGACCGACTCTCTTCTCTGTATACATCAATGAGGTCGCTCTTGCTGCTGGTGAGTCCCTGATCCACCTCTACGCAGACGACACCATTCTGTATACTTCCGGCCCTTCTTTGGACACTGTGTTAACAACCCTCCAGGCAAGCTTCAATGCCATACAACTCTCCTTCCGTGGCCTCCAATTGCTCTTAAATACAAGTAAAACTAAATGCATGCTCTTCAACCGATCGCTACCTGCACCTACCCGCCTGTCCAACATCACTACTCTGGACGGCTCTGACTTAGAATACGTGGACAACTACAAATACTTAGGTGTCTGGTTAGACTGTAAACTCTCCTTCCAGACCCATATCAAACATCTCCAATCCAAAGTTAAATCTAGAATTGGCTTCCTATTTCGCAACAAAGCATCCTTCACTCATGCTGCCAAACATACCCTTGTAAAACTGACCATCCTACCAATCCTCGACTTTGGCGATGTCATTTACAAAATAGCCTCCAATACCCTACTCAACAAATTGGATGCAGTCTATCACAGTGCAATCCGTTTTATCACCAAAGCCCCATATACTACCCACCATTGCGACCTGTACGCTCTCGTTGGCTGGCCCTCGCTTCATACTCGTCGCCAAACCCACTGGCTCCATGTCATCTACAAGACCCTGCTAGGTAAAGTCCCCCCTTATCTCAGCTCGCTGGTCACCATAGCATCTCCCACCTGTAGCACACGCTCCAGCAGGTATATCTCTCTAGTCACCCCCAAAACCAATTCTTTCTTTGGCCGCCTCTCCTTCCAGTTCTCTGCTGCCAATGACTGGAACGAACTACAAAAATCTCTGAAACTGGAAACACTTATCTCCCTCACTAGCTTTAAGCACCAACTGTCAGAGCAGCTCACAGATTACTGCACCTGTACATAGCCCACCTATAATTTAGCCCAAACAACTACCTCTTTCCCAACTGTATTTAATTTTTATTTATTTATTTTGCTCCTTTGCACCCCATTATTTTTTTATTTCTACTTTGCACATTCTTCCATTGCAAAACTACCATTCCAGTATTTTACTTGCTATATTGTATTTACTTTGCCATCATGGCCTTTTTTGCCTTTACCTCCCTTCTCACCTCATTTGCTCACATTGTATATAGACTTGTTTATACTGCATTATTGACTGTATGTTTGTTTTTACTCCATGTGTAACTCTGTGTCGTTTTATCTGTCGAACTGCTTTGCTTTATCTTGGCCAGGTCGCAATTGTAAATGAGAACTTGTTCTCAACTTGCCTACCTGGTTAAATAAAGGTGAAATAAAAAAATAAAAAAATCATTATTAAAGGGAGTGTGTCCTGATCTTCCAAGTGTTTGTGCATCATCATTATTAAAGGGAGTGTGTCCTGATCTTCCAAGTGTTTGTGCATCATCATTATTAAAGGGAGTGTGTCCTGATCTTCCAAGTGTTTGTGCATCATCATTATTAAAGGGAGTGTGTCCTGATCTTCCAAGTGTTTGTGCATCATCATTATTAAAGGGAGTGTGTCCTGATCTTCCAAGTGTTTGTGCATCATCATTATTAAAGGGAGTGTGTCCTGATCTTCCAAGTGTTTGTGCATCATCATTATTAAAGGGTGTGTGTCCTGATCTTCCAAGTGTTTGTGCATCATCATTATTAAAGGGTGTGTGTCCTGATCTTCCAAGTGTTTGTGCATCATCATTATTAAAGGGTGTGTGTCCTGATCTTCCAAGTGTTTGTGCCACATCATTATTAAAGGGTGTGTGTCCTGATCTTCCAAGTGTTTGTGCATCATCATTATTAAAGGGAGTGTGTCCTGATCTTCCAAGTGTTTGTGCCACATCATTATTAAAGGGTGTGTGTCCTGATCTTCCAAGTGTTTGTGCATCATCATTATTAAAGGGAGTGTGTCCTGATCTTCCAAGTGTTTGTGCATCATCATTATTAAAGGGTGTGTCCTGATCTTCCAAGTGTTTGTGCATCATCATTATTAAAGGGAGTGTGTCCTGATCTTCCAAGTGTTTGTGCATCATCATTATTAAAGGGTGTGTGTCCTGATCTTCCAAGTGTTTGTGCCACATCATTATTAAAGGGTGTGTGTCCTGATCTTCCAAGTGTTTGTGCCACATCATTATTAAAGGGTGTGTGTCCTGATCATCCAAGTGTTTGTGCCACATGTCTGACCATTATTAAAGGGTGTGTGAACTGCACTTGCTCATGAGTTTGTGTTTTCCCAAAACACTCTCCCTCCCCCAAGCCCAATATCCTGCTGCCTCAACCCAGCCCCAGAAGTAGTCAGAGTGAGGGAGTAGAAGGCCGGTCAAACAAGACACTGAACAGCCACTGGATAAAACCTGTTAGTAGAAGGTGGTGGGACTAACGCAACAATCACCTTTCAAATGAACATTTACAAGACATGTTAGTGAAGGTTACTCCCCCACGCCCTCTCTACCAGAACACACGGAAGCAGGATTTCCTACCATCATCTCTCTCCTCAAAAGGTGTCTGTGTTTTATGACTCTAGACGAGACAGAGCTCATATAAAAGTCATCTCTAAGAACAATAAGGATGGTTGGCTCTAGTAGAACGGACACCAAACATCCTGTTCTAACGGTTCCTACTTCCTGTGTGTCTGCACGCGTGTATAAAAGAGGAACGACATGGCAACGATGATGATATTGACCAGGCGTTTTAACACTTCCCTGTTCCTTTAGTCTGGTATGATGGAACTAAAACGGGTCACACGATGTTCCTCAAAAAGGTCTTCGTTAGGATACTCAGCCTGACTGATGCAGAAATCCAGTTCGATCCAGTTAGCATCCGTCTCAATCTAGTGCAGTATAGCCAAAGCCTTGTATGGACGGCAGTCAGATATGTGCTCTGTGCTCCTATTGGTGGATAGATCTTGTATGGACGGCAGTCAGATATGTGCTGTGTGCTCCTATTGGTGGTTAGATCTTGTATGGACGGCAGTCAGATATGTGCTCTGTGCTCCTATTGGTGGTTAGATCTTGTATGGACGGCAGTCAGATATGTGCTCTGTGCTCCTATTGGTGGTTAGATCTTGTATGGACGGCAGTCAGATATGTGCTGTGTGCTCCTATTGGTGGTTAGATCTTGTATGGACGGCAGTCAGATATGTGCTCTGTGCTCCTATTGGTGGTTAGATCTTGGCGATATATTAAAATGTAATTTTAAAAAAATGTATTTGTCACGTGGTGAATCTAAAGGGTTTAGACATCAGCGATAAATGCTTTCCTTACGAGTCCTTCCCAAAGTAATAACAGGAGGGATAAAATACACATGAATGAAGACACATACAAGGACCCTGTATCACGAGTCCCAGTATACAGGTATGGAGCTACAGATTGGTACAATACCCTCTATAGAAGAAAAAGAAAAGGTATTTTTATACTGTGTTAAATAACTGAAAAGTTCAACTCTAATTGGACTACTTCGCTGTCAGTTCTGTCCTGGCTGGGTTGAGTGGAAAACCCATTAGCATGAAGAAAGACCATTTAAAAACACCTATAATTCATGTGTTGCCGGTCTAGGGTCCAGGCACTAGTCATAAAACTCATTCAGAAACATAGAAACATAGAAACAGAGTAACATATCGCCATAGAAATATGATATTTGGGCCATAATCGCCCAGCCCTATTGGTGGTACTCATGTGGTTCTGAGCGGCGCTAGCAGCCAAAGGTCAAGGGTTCAATTCCCTCATGTGACCACATACACATGACAAAAAAAATGGACACAGTCACTACTGTATTTTAAGTATGTTTGTATTAAAAACATCTGACCAAAGTCCTACAGTGGTGTTTTACACAGATACCTGCATAAGAGCAACCAACCTCTACTGAAGAACATGCTGGTTCTGGGACATTCAAATCCCCAAAAGTCCCCACAAGGATAGTAAAATAAGGAAAATTAACCCTCGTGCTGACAATTCCCACAGCACCCTGAGGACAAAGGCTAATTTAAATTTAGGAGGTTAGGGTTTAGTGGTTAGGGTTAGAATTAGTGTAAGGGATTAGGGTTTAGTGGTTAGGGTTAGAATTCGTGTAAGGGATTAGGGTTTAGTGGTTAGAATTAGTGTAAGGGATTAGGGTTTAGTGGTTAGAATTAGTGTAAGGGATTAGGGTTTAGTGGTTAGAATTAGTGTAAGGGATTAGGGTTTAGTGGTTAGAATTAGTGTAAGGGGTTAGGGTTTAGTGGTTAGAATTAGTGTAAGGGGTTAGGGTTTAGTGGTTAGAATTAGTGTAAGGGGTTAGGGTTTAGTGGTTAGAATTAGTGTAAGGGATTAGGGTTTAGTGGTTAGAATTAGTGTAAGGGGTTAGGGTTTAGTGGTTAGAATTAGTGTAAGGGATTAGGGTTTAGTGGTTAGAATTAGTGTAAGGGATTAGGGTTTAGTGGTTAGAATTAGTGTAAGGGGTTAAGGTTTAGTGGTTAGGGTTAGAATTAGTGTAAGGGGTTAGGGTTTAGTGGTTAGGGTTAGAATTAGAATTAGTGTAAGGGGTTAAGGTTTAGTGGTTAGGGTTAGAATTAGTGTAAGGGGTTAGGGTTTAGTGGTTAGGGTTAGAATTAGTGTAAGGGTTTAGTGGTTAGGGTTAGAATTAGAATTAGTTTAAGGGGTTAGCTTTAAGAGTTAGGTTTACGGGTTAAGTTCATGGTAAGGATGAGGGAAAATAGGATTTGGAATGGAAATATATTTGAAGTCCCCACGAGGATAGAAGAACATAACGTGTGTGTGTGTGTGTGTGTGTGTGTGAACCCTGACAATATTCTCTCTGTCAGGTGTTAATTGCCTTTGCGTCATCATGTTAAATTCCTGAATTTGAGAGTCAGTTGACCATGGAAGTGCAGCCAGCTGCCCTGCCCTAAAAGGCTCTACTCCGGCTGCATGAGGACACGGGGGCTGTTGTAACTACCTGTCCCCGGCTGCATGAGGACACGGGGGCTGTTGTAACTACCTGTCCCCGGCTGCATGAGGACACGAGGGCTGTTGTAACTACCTGTCCCCGGCTGCATGAGGACACGGGGGCTGTTGAAACTACCTGTTCCCGGCTGCATGAGGACACGGGGGCTGTTGTAACTACCTTCCCCGGCTGCATGAGGACACGAGGGCTGTTGTAACTACCTGTCCCCGGCTGCATGAGGACACGAGGGCTGTTGTAACTACCTCTCCCCGGCTGCATGAGGACACGAGGGCTGTTGTAACTACCTCTCCCCGGCTGCATGAGGACACGGGGGCTGTTGTAACTACCTGTCCCCGGCTGCATGAGGACACGAGGGCTGTTGTAACTACCTGTACCCGGCTGCATGAGGACACGAGGGCTGTTGTAACTACCTGTCCCCGGCTGCATGAGGACACGAGGGCTGTTGTAACTACCTGTCCCCGGCTGCATGAGGACACGAGGGCTGTTGTAACTACCTGTCCCCGGCTGCATGAGGACACGAGGGCTGTTGTAACTACCTGTCCCCGGCTGCATGAGGACACAGGGGCTGTTGTAACTACCTGTCCCCGGCTGTGGTCAGCCCCTCACTGACAAATGACCCTGGAAACACGAGATGAACAAACTAAGGACGAACTGAATATGAATAATACCAGGTCATTGACATAAAACACAACGTCAGCCAGGGTGAGCCTCCTCAGCCCTAAACACACCAGACTAGTACATAACTGCTACATCTAGCTGGGTCTGCCTTTGTAACAGATAACATACTGTAAGACCACTTCACAGCTAACTTGAAATGTTGCTAACGGAACTAGCAAATTGGGTCCTTTTCTAGAGCATAACATGTTGATAGTTGTGGAGGAGGGCAGTCAGAGGACTACTGGTTTGTTCCCACTAAGGGGGACAGTGGAGGAAGCTGTTAGCAGAGCAGCGACGTGGGTTTCACCTTCAGCGTATTTGGGTCTTCCCAGGTTATCCTGGTTTGGGAACCCTGGTTCACAGCTTGTGTGTCTGTGTTAGCTTCAGGCTCCTCCCTCTACCTCTGTATCAGATCAGTCTTCCTGTCTGTATCCTTCTACCAGTATACACAGCTCCCTTCATGATCAGTCTTCCTCTGTCTGTATCCTTCTACCAGTATACACAGCTCCCTTCATGATCAGTCTTCCTCTGTCTGGATCCTTCTACCAGTATACACAGCTCCCTTCATGATCAGTCCTCCTCTGTCTGGATCCTTCTCCTGGTCCCTGTCTACCAGTATACACAGCTCCCTTCATGATCAGTCCTCCTCTGTCTGGATCCTTCTCCTGGTCCCTGTCTACCAGTATACACAGCTCCCTTCATGATCAGTCTTCCTCTGTCTGGATCCTTCTCCTGGTCCCTGTCTACCAGTATACACAGCTCCCTTCATGATCAGTCTTCCTCTGCCTGGATCCTCCTACTGGTCCCTGTCTACCAGTATACACAGCTCCCTTCATAATCAGTCTTCCTCTGTCTGGATCCTTCTACCAGTATACACAGCTCCCTTCATGATCAGTCTTCCTCTGTCTGGATCCTTCTACCAGTATACACAGCTCCCTTCATGATCAGTCTTCCTCTGTCTGGATCCTTCTCCTGCTCCCTGTCTACCAGTATACACAGCTCCCTTCATGATCAGTCTTCCTCTGTCTGGATCCTTCTACTGGTCCCTGTCTACCAGTATACACAGCTCCCTTCATAATCAGTCCTCCTCTGTCTGGATCCTTCTACCAGTATACACAGCTGCCTTCATGATCAGTCTTCCTCTGCCTGGATCCTTCTACTGGTCCCTGTCTACCAGTATACACAGCTCCCTTCATGATCAGTCTTCCTCTGTCTGGATCCTTCTCCTGGTCCCTGTCTACCAGTATACACAGCTCCCTTCATGCAGCACAGTCACTCTATTGGACATCTCCACTCTGGGTTTGTAACTAGGTACATATGTGTCAAGTCTATTCTATGGATACTGTTGCTAGACACTCCCCCAAACGGCCAGGCATTTCCAGTTGTAATGGTTGACTCAAAAGTAAAAAAAATGACCTTGGTTGTAAAAATGTCACCAAAAGACAAATGCTAGCAGGGTTTATTTAACTATGTTATCTCAAAAAAGGGATATTCCCTATTTTAACGTGTACAGCACATGAAAAACAGACCATTTGGGTGTTAAACTGTGGCAATGGGGTGGTATGAGATGGTATGTATAGAACTGTGCCTGTTTATACAACAAAAGTATGTGAGAGTTCTGTACTCACTGCACCAGAGACACTCAGTCTACTACAGTAACGTCATTTCATGATACTGAACTCTGGAAACTACTACTGCTTATTCCGTGTGGGATGCAACACTCTGACGATAGAAATGTAGCCTATAGAGCTGTCTGTCTGGTCTCTCCTGTTGTTTATGTATAGAGTAGTTCTCAGCTGTTCTGTAAGTTGGTTTTCTATCTGAGCGTTCTGTATCCTACTCGCTGCCCTCTGAACTGTCCATCTGGTGAGTGACTGTTGATAATCCACTACCTCTACAGCCGGTTTCGACAGTATTTTAGAAGCATAGACTACTTATTGTCGGGAAGGAATTTCCACTACGGGTTTCATTATGCTCCTCCTCCTCTTTATCGTACTTAGTCAAATAAACTTGCAATGTGCCCATGAAGAAAACGAGACGTCTGCGTATTAACCTAGGAAAATATTTGACCATATGACTGATTTCCACAGATAACATATGTTTGAGTTGCAACCACTACGCACAAGCGAACTCCGAATTTCCAAGAGAAATGGACAGAGGGCGCAAAGACGTGAGTCAAGCGATCAGAAATACGTTTGACGAAAACGAAATATTCAGACTGGATATTGGAGAAACTAGATTAGTAAACTCTCAATATGGCTAATAAAATCCCATTAATAATCGTAAACAATCATAGCTACCTTGTCTTTGAATCCTAAATCCAGGTTCGTTCTCTCATCATGAAGTTAATTGTCTCCAAGTCGTCACCCCCCCCAAAAAACGAAAACTCTCCTTCAGAAAACTGCAATCCTGTCGCGCATGGAGATGGCGCATCTGACATCGGTGCTGTAAAAGGTAGCGTACAAACTATCCGTAGACGTATCGTCCAATGATTAATAGGCTACAAGCCCGCCGTTGATTACTTCACTTTTTTAAGCGAAATGTTCACTAATAACTTGAGGACAAACGAGGTTTATTCCAGTTTAGAGTTTAGATTCTGTCATCGGGAGTTCCTTATCCTTCCTCCTCGCACCGGTGACACAACTTTGATGATTGACGGCTGGAAGACTCCTCCTAAAAAAAGGTATGACGTTGCCTTTGTTAGGCCGATGTACCCCGCTCAGGAGTTGAAAACAAATAGTTTTTTTTTTATTCAAAAGGCAGTAAAACAAAAATGATGGAGTGAGTTTTAGTAAAAAATACCTTGATGTAATAATTTGTTATAGGGACATATGTGGTAGGCTAATGCTGCATGCACTCAGGTTATCGTCATAAACTACATTTTACATACACCTTGATCACACCGACAGTGTTATTGCGCCAAATGGTATTCAGCGTCATCTGGATATGTGGGCAACAAAAGTTCAACATTCACCTTCTGCTACCATTTCTGTCAAGCTGTCTACGCACACAATTTGATGCATTCGTTAGATAAATCCAATGTATGTACCACACAGAAAGCACTGAAACTGCCTCTGCAATGCAACGCTGCAAGGCTAACACAGCGTTCCATTGGAAATGAATGTACTTCTGATGTACCAAAACGCCAAGGACACTGTAGGTGTGATCGAGGAGTTAGTATTCACACTTCATGGCCTGCATCACAACAAAAGAATGAAGCTACACATCAGCAACTTCTTCTGTAGTTTTACTACATGTACCTCACTGCAAAGTAATGCCCAAGTAGTACAAATCCAAGCATCACACTGCCAGTGATTAGAAACAGCACCAAAAATAAAGTTGTAGGCCCCTTCTCCCCTCCCCCCCACCCTCTCTCCCTCCTCCCTCTCTCCCCCCCTCTCTCCCCTCCCCTCCCTTCTCCTCTCTCCCCCCACCTCTCCCTCTCTCCCCCCCACCTCTCCCTCTCCCCCCCACCTCTCTCCCTCTCTCCCCCCCACCCCTCCTCTCCCCTCTCCCCCCCCCACCTCTCCCCTCTCTCCCCCCCCCTCTCCTCCCCTCTCCCCTCCCTCCTCCTCTCCTCTCCCTCTCTCTCCTCTCCCCCCCCACCTCTCCCTCTCTCCCCCCCACCTCTCCCTCCTCCTCCCCTCTCCCCCCCACCTCTCCCTCTCTCCCCCCCCCTCTCCCCCTCTCCCCCCCACCTCCCCTCCTCCTCCCTCTCTCCCCCCACCTCTCCCTCCTCCTCCCTCTCTCC
>NW_022263010.1:0-95333 GCF_002021735.2 Oncorhynchus kisutch | reverse complement strand
ATCCATGTTGCCTGGTGGTCCTGACTTCATCCATTTGCCTGGTGGTCCTGACTTCATCCATATTGCCTGGTGGTCCTGACTTCATCCATATTGCCTGTTGGTCAGACTTCATCCAGTATTGCCTGGTGGTCCTGACTTCATCCATGTGCCTGGTGGTCCTGACTTCATCCATATGCCTGTGGTCCTGACTTCATCCATATTGCCTGGTGGTCCTGAGTTCATCCTTATTGCCTGGTGGTCCTGAGTTCATCCTTATGCCTGGTGGTCCTGAGTTCATCCATATTGCCTGGTGGTCCTGAGTTCATCCGTATTGCCTGGTGGTCGTGACTTCTCCATATTGCCTGGTGTTCCTGAGTTCATCCATATTGCCTGTTGGTCCTGACTTCATCAATGTTGCCTGTTGGTCCTGACTTCATCCATATTGCCTGGTGGTCCTGACTTCATCCATGTTTTGCCTGGTGGTCCTGACTTCATCCATTGCCTGGTGGTCCTGACTTCATCCGTATTGCCTGGTGGGCCTGAGTTCATCCATATTGCCTGGTGGTCCTGAGTTCATCCATATTGCCTGGTGGTCCTGACTTCATCCATATTGCCTGGTGGTCCTGAGTTCATCATTATTGCCTGGTGGTCCTGACTTCATCCGTATTGCCTGGTGGTCCTGAGTTCATCCATATTGCCTGGTGGTCCTGACTTCATCCATATTGCCTGGTGGTCCTGTGAATCAATATTGCCTGTTGGTCCTGACTTCATCCATGTGCCTGGTGGTCCTGACTTCATCCATATTGCCTGGTGGTCCTGACTCATCCTATTGCCTGGTGGTCTGAGTTCATCCGTATTGCCTGGTGGGTCCTGACTTCATCCATATTGCCTGTTGGTCCTGAGTTCATCCGTATTGCCTGGTGGTCCTGACTACATTTGCCTGGTGGTCCTGACTTCATCCATATTGCCTGGTGGTCCTGACTTCATCCATATTGCCTGGTGGTCCTGACTTCATCCATATTGCCTGTGGTCCTGAGTTCATCCATATTGCCTGGTGGTCCTGACTTTATCCATATTGCCTGTGGTCAGAGTTCATCAGTATTGCCTGGTGGTCCTGACTTCATCCATATTGCCTGGTGGTCCTGAGTTCATCCATATGCCTGGTGGTCCTGACTTCATCCAATTGCCTGGTGGTCCTGTGAATCCATATTGCCTGGTGGTCCTGACTTCATCCATGTTGCCTGGTGGTCCTGACTTCATCCGTATTGCCTGGTGGTCCTGAGTTCATCCGTATTGCCTGGTGGTTCTGAGTTCATCAATATTGCCTGTTGGTCCTGACTTCATCCGTATTGTTTTGGGGTCCTGACTTCATCCGTCCTGTTGGTCCTGACTTCATCCACATTGCCTGTTGGTCCTGACTTCATCCACGTTGCCCTTTGGTCCTGACTTCATCCATTTGCCTGTTTGTCCTGACTTCATCCATATAGCCTGTTGGTCCTGACTTCATCCATGTTGCCTGGTGGTCCTGAATACATCCGTATTGCCTGGTGGTCCTGAGTTCATCCGTATTGCCTGGTGGTTCTGAGTTCATCCATATTGCCTGTTGGTCCTGACTTCATCCATATTGCCAGTTGGTCCAGAGTACATCAGTATTGCGTGGTGGTCTTGACTTCATCCACATTGCCTGGGGGTCCTGAGTTCATCCGTATTGCCTGTTGGTCCTGACTACATCCACGTTGCCTGTTGGTCCTGACTTCATCCATATTGCCTGTTGGTCCTGACTTCATCCGTATTGCCTGGTGGTCCTAACTTCATGCATTTTGCCTGTTGGTGGTGACTTCATCCATGTTGCCTGGTGGTCCTGACTTCATCCATGTTGCCTGTTGGTCCTGACTTCATCATGTTGCCTGTTGGTCCTGACTTTATTTGTATTGCCTGTTGGTCCAGAGTCATCAGTATTGCCTGGTTGTCCTGACTTCATCCATGTTGCTGGTGGTCCTGACTTCATCATATTGCTTGGTGGTCCTGATTCATCCATTATCTGCCTGGTGGTCCTGAGTTCATCCTTATTACCTGGTGGTCCTGAGTTCATCCTATTACCTGGTGGTCCTGAGTTCATCCATATTGCATGTTGGTCCTGACTTCATCCATGTGCCAGGTGGTCCCTGACTTCATCCATGTTGCCTGTTGGTCCTGACTTCATCCATATTGACTGTTGGTCCTGACTTCATCCATATTGCCAGGTGGTTCTGAGTTCATCCATATTGCCTGGTGGTCCCTGAGTTAATCCATATTGCCTGGTGGGCCTGACTTCATCCATATTACCTGGTAGTCATTAGTTCATCCATATTACCTGGTGGTCCTGAGTTCATCATTTATTACCTGGTGGTCCTGAGTTCATCCTTATTACCTGGTGTTCCTGAGTTCATCCATATTGCCTGGTGGTCCTGACTTTATCCATATTACCTGTTGGTCCAGAGTTCATCAGTATTGCCCTGGTGGTCCGAACTTCATCCGTATTGCCTGGTGGTCCTGAGTTCATCAGTATTGCCTGGTGGTCCTGACTTCCTCCATATTGCCTGGTGGTCCTGACTTCCTCCATATTGACTGGTGGTCCTGTGAATCCATATTGCCTGTTGGTCCTGACTTCATCCATGTTGCCTGGTGGTCCTGACTTTATTCGTATTGCCTTGTGGTCCTGAGTTCATCCATATTTGCCTGGTGGTCCTGACTTCATCCATATTGCCTGGTGGTCCTGAGTTCATCCATATTTCCTGGTGTTCCTGAGTTCATCCATATTACCTGGTGGTCCTGAGTTCATTCCATATTGCCTGGTGGTCCTAACTTCATCCATATTGCCTGTTGGTCCTGAGTTCATCAGTATTGCCTGGTGGTCTTGACTTCATCCGTATTGCCTGGTGGTCCTGAGTTCATCCGTATTGCCTGGTGGTCTTGACTTCATCCGTATTGCCTGGTGGTCCTGAGTTCATCCGTATTGCCTGTTGGTCCTGACTTCATCAACGTTGCCTGTTGGTCCTGACTTCATCCATATTGCCTGGTGGTCCTGACTTCATCCATGTTGCCTGGTGGTCCTGACTTCATCCCATGTTGCCTGGTGGTCCTGACTTCATCCATGTTGCCTGGTGGTCCTGACTTCATCCGTATTGCCTGGTGGTCCTGAGTTCATCCGTATTGCCTGGTGGCCCTGACTTCGTCCATATTGCTTGTTGGTCCAGAGTTCATCAGTATTGCCTGGTGGTCCTGACTTCATCCATGTTGCCTGGTGGTCCTGACTTCATCCATATTGCCTGGTGGTCCTGACTTCATCCATAGTGCCTGGTGGGCCTGAGTTCATCCTTATTACCTGGTGGTCCTGAGTTCATCCATATTGCCTGTTGGTCCTGACTTCATCCATATTGCCTGTTGGTCCAGAGTTCATCAGTATTGCCTGGTGGTCCGAACTTCATCCATATTGCCTGGTGGTCCTGAGTTCATCCATATTGCATGGTGGTCCTGACTTCCTCCATATTGCCTGGTGGTCCTGTGAATCCATATTGCCTGTTGGTCCTGAGTTCATCCGTATTGCCTGGTGGCCCTGACTTCGTCCATATTGCCTGTTGGTCCAGAGTTCATCAGTATTGCCTGGTGGTCCTGACTTCATCCATGTTGCCTGGTGGTCCTGACTTCATCCATATTGCCTGGTGGTCCTGACTTCATCCGTAGTGCCTGGTGGGCCTGAGTTAATCCTTATTGCCTGTTGGTCCAGAGTTCATCAGTATTGCCTGGTGGTCCGAACTTCATCCATATTGCCTGGTGGTACTGAGTTCATCCATATTACCTGGTGGTCCTGAGTTCATCCATATTGCCTGGTGGTCCTGACTTCATCCATATTGCCTGTTGGTCCTGAGTTCATCAGTATTGCCTGGTGGTCTTGACTTCATCCGTATGCCTGGGGGTCCTGAGTTAATCCGTATTGCCTGTTGGTCCTGACTTCATCCATATTGCCTGTTGGTCCTGACTTCATCCACGTTGCCTGTTGGTCCTGACTTTATTCGTATTGCCTTGTGGTCCTGAGTTCATCCATATTGCCTGGTGGTCCTGACTTCATCCATATTGCCTGGTGGTCCTGAGTTCATCCATATTTCCTGGTGGTCCTGAGTTCATCCATGTTACCTGGTGGTCCTGAGTTCATCCATATTGCCTGGTGGTCCTAACTTCATCCATATTGCCTGTTGGTCCTGAGTTCATCAGTATTGCCTGGTGGTCTTGACTTCATCCGTATTGCCTGGTGGTCCTGAGTTCATCCGTATTGCCTGGTGGTCTTGACTTCATCCGTATTGCCTGGTGGTCCTGAGTTCATCCGTATTGCCTGTTGGTCCTGACTTCATCAACGTTGCCTGTTGGTCCTGACTTCATCCATATTGCCTAGTGGTCCTGACTTCATCCATGTTGCCTGGTGGTCCTGACTTCATCCATATTGCCTGCTGGTCCTGACTTCATCCGTAGTGCCTGGTGGGCCTGAGTTCATCCTTATTACCTGGTGGTCCTGAGTTCATCCATATTGCCTGGTGGTCCTGACTTTATCCATATTGCCTGTTGGTCCAGAGTTCATCAGTATTGCCTGGTGGTCCGAACTTCATCCGTATTGCCTGGTGGTCCTGAGTTCATCCATATTGCATGGTGGTCCTGACTTCCTCCATATTGCCTGGTGGTCCTGTGAATCCATATTGCCTGTTGGTCCTGACTTCATCCATGTTGCCTGGTGGTCCTGACTTCATCCATGTTGCCTGGTGGTCCTGACTTCATCCGTATTGCCTGGTGGTCCTGAGTTCATCCGTATTGCCTGGTGGCCCTGACTTCGTCCATATTGCCTGTTGGTCCAGAGTTCATCAGTATTGCCTGGTGGTCCTGACTTCATCCATGTTGCCTGGTGGTCCTGACTTCATCCATATTGCCTGGTGGTCCTGACTTCATCCGTAGTGCCTGGTGGGCCTGAGTTCATCCTTATTGCCTGTTGGTCCAGAGTTCATCAGTATTGCCTGGTGGTCCAAACTTCATCCATATTGCCTGGTGGTACTGAGTTCATCCATATTACCTGGTGGTCCTGAGTTCATCCATATTGCCTGGTGGTCCTGACTTCATCCATATTGCCTGTTGGTCCTGAGTTCATCAGTATTGCCTGGTGGTCTTGAATTCATCCGTATTGCCTGGGGGTCCTGAGTTAATCCGTATTGCCTGTTGGTCCTGACTTCATCCATATTGCCTGTTGGTCCTGACTTCATCCACGTTGCCTGTTGGTCCTGACTTTATTCGTATTGCCTTGTGGTCCTGAGTTCATCCATATTGCCTGGTGGTCCTGACTTCATCCATATTGCCTGGTGGTCCTGAGTTCATCCATATTTCCTGGTGGTCCTGAGTTCATCCATGTTACCTGGTGGTCCTGAGTTCATCCATATTGCCTGGTGGTCCTAACTTCATCCATATTGCCTGTTGGTCCTGAGTTCATCAGTATTGCCTGGTGGTCTTGACTTCATCCGTATTGCCTGGTGGTCCTGAGTTCATCCGTATTGCCTGGTGGTCTTGACTTCATCCGTATTGCCTGGTGGTCCTGAGTTCATCCGTATTGCCTGTTGGTCCTGACTTCATCAACGTTGCCTGTTGGTCCTGACTTCATCCATATTGCCTAGTGGTCCTGACTTCATCCATGTTGCCTGGTGGTCCTGACTTCATCCATATTGCCTGCTGGTCCTGACTTCATCCGTAGTGCCTGGTGGGCCTGAGTTCATCCTTATTACCTGGTGGTCCTGAGTTCATCCATATTGCCTGGTGGTCCTGACTTTATCCATATTGCCTGTTGGTCCAGAGTTCATCGGTATTGCCTGGTGGTCCGAACTTCATCCGTATTGCCTGGTGGTCCTGAGTTCATCCATATTGCATGGTGGTCCTGACTTCCTCCATATTGCCTGGTGGTCCTGTGAATCCATATTGCCTGTTGGTCCTGACTTCATCCATGTTGCCTGGTGGTCCTGACTTCATCCATGTTGCCTGGTGGTCCTGACTTCATCCGTATTGCCTGGTGGTCCTGAGTTCATCCGTATTGCCTGGTGGCCCTGACTTCGTCCATATTGCCTGTTGGTCCAGAGTTCATCAGTATTGCCTGGTGGTCCTGACTTCATCCATGTTGCCTGGTGGTCCTGACTTCATCCATATTGCCTGGTGGTCCTGACTTCATCCGTAGTGCCTGGTGGGCCTGAGTTCATCCTTATTACCTGGTGGTCCTGACTTCATCCGTATTGCCTGGTGGCCCTGACTTCGTCCATATTGCCTGTTGGTCCAGAGTTCATCAGTATTGCCTGGTGGTCCTGACTTCATCCATGTTGCCTGGTGGTCCTGACTTCATCCATATTGCCTGGTGGTCCTGACTTCATCCGTAGTGCCTGGTGGGCCTGAGTTCATCCATATTGCCTGGTGGTCCTGACTTTATCCATATTGCCTGTTGGTCCGGAGTTCATCAGTATTGCCTGGTGGTCCGAACTTCATCCGTATTGCCTGGTGGTCCTGAGTTCATCCATATTGCATGGTGGTCCTGACTTCCTCCATATTGCCTGGTGGTCCTGTGAATCCATATTGCCTGTTGGTCCTGACTTCATCCATGTTGCCTGGTGGTCCTGACTTCATCCACGTTGCCCTTTGGTCCTGACTTCATCCATTTGGCCTGTTTGTCCTGACTTCATCCATATAGCCTGTTGGTCCTGACTTCATCCATGTTGCCTGGTGGTCCTGAATACATCCGTATTGCCTGGTGGTCCTGAGTTCATCCGTATTGCCTGGTGGTTCTGAGTTCATCCATATTGCCTGTTGGTCCTGACTTCATCCATATTGCCAGTTGGTCCAGAGTACATCAGTATTGCGTGGTGGTCTTGACTTCATCCACATTGCCTGGGGGTCCTGAGTTCATCCGTATTGCCTGTTGGTCCTGACTACATCCACGTTGCCTGTTGGTCCTGACTTCATCCATATTGCCTGTTGGTCCTGACTTCATCCGTATTGCCTGGTGGTCCTAACTTCATGCATTTTGCCTGTTGGTGGTGACTTCATCCATGTTGCCTGGTGGTCCTGACTTCATCCATGTTGCCTGTTGGTCCTGACTTCATCCATGTTGCCTGTTGGTCCTGACTTTATTTGTATTGCCTGTTGGTCCAGAGTTCATCCGTATTGCCTGGTGGTCCTGACTTCATCCATATTGCCTGGTGGTCCTGACTTCATCCATATCGCCTGGTGGTCCTGTGAATCCATATTGCCTGGTGGTCCTGACATCATCTATATTGCCTGTGGTCCTGACTTCGTCCATATTGCCTGTTGGTCCTGACTTCATCCATATTGCCTGGTGGTCCTGACTTCCTCCATATTGCCTGGTGGTCCTGACTTCATCCATGTTGCCAGTTGGTCCAGAGTTCATCAGTATTGCCTGGTGGTCTTGACTTCATCCGTATTGCCTGGGGGTCCTGTTTTCATCCGTATTGCCTGTTGGTCCTGACTTCATCCACGTTGCCTGTTGGTCCTGACTTCATCCATATTGCCTGGTGGTCCTGAGTTCATCCTTATTACCTGGTGGTCCTGAGTTCATCCTTATTACCTGGTGGTCCTGAGTTCATCCATATTGCCTGGTGGTCCTGAGTTAATCCATATTGCCTGGTGGGCCTGACTTAATCCGTATTGCCTGGTGGGCCTGACTTCATCCGTATTGCCTGGTGGTTCTGAGTTCATTCATATTGCCTGTTGGTCCTGACTTCATCCGTATTGCCTGGTGGTCCTGACTTCATCCGTATTAACTGGTGGTCCTGACTTCCTGCATTTTGCCTGTTGGTGGTGACTTCATCCATATTGCCTGTTGGTCCTGACTTTATTTGTATTGCCTGGAGCTCCTGACTTCATCCATATTGCCTGGTGGCCCTGACTTCATCCATATTGCCTGTTGGTCCATAGTTCATCAGTATTGCCTGCCTGTCCTGACTTCATCCATGTTGCCTGGTGGTCCTGACTTCATCCATATTGCCTGGTGGTCCTGAGTTCATCCTTATTACCTGGTGGTCCTGAGTTCATCCTTATTACCTGGTGGTCCTGAGTTCATCCATATTGCCTGGTGGTCCTGACTTCATCCGTATTGCCTGGTGGTTCTGAGTACATCCGTATTGCCTGGTGGTCCTGACTTCATCCATATTGCCTGGTGGTCCTGACTTCATCCATATTGCCTGGTGGTCCTGACTTCATCCATATCGCCTGGTGGTCCTGTGAATCCATATTGCCTGGTGGTCCTGACATCATCTATATTGCCTGTGGTCCTGACTTCATCCATATTGCCTGTTGGTCCTGACTTCATCCGTATTGCCTGGTGGTCCTGACTTCATGCATTTTTCCTGTTGGTGGTGACTTCATCCATATTGCCTGGTGGTTCTGACTTCATCTATATTGCTTGGAGCTCCTGACTTCATCCATATTGCCTGGTGGTCCTGACTTCCTCCATATTGCCTGTTGGTCCTGACTTTATTTGTATTGCCTGGAGCTCCTGACTTCATCCATATTGCCTGGTGGCCCTGATTTCGTCCATATTGCCTGTTGGTCCAGAGTTCATCAGTATTGCCTGGTGGTCTTGACTTCATCCGTATTGCCTGGGGGTCCTGTTTTCATCCGTATTGCCTGTTGGTTCTGACTTCATCCATATTGCCTGGTGGTCCTGAGTTCATCCTTATTACCTGGTGGTCCTGAGTTCATCCTTATTACCTGGTGGTCCTGAGTTCATCCATATTGCCTGGTGGTCCTGAGTTAATCCATATTGCCTGGTGGGCCTGACTTAATCCGTATTGCCTGGTGGGTCTGACTTCATCCGTATTGCCTGGTGGTTCTGAGTTCATCCATATTGCCTGTTGGTCCTGACTTCATCCGTATTGCCTGGTGGTCCTGACTTCATCCGTATTAACTGGTGGTCCTGACTTCCTGCATTTTGCCTGTTGGTGGTGACTTCATCCATATTGCCTGTTGGTCCTGACTTTATTTGTATTGCCTGGAGCTCCTGACTTCATCCATATTGCCTGGTGGCCCTGATTTCGTCCATATTGCCTGTTGGTCCAGAGTTCATCAGTATTGCCTGGTGGTCTTGACTTCATCCGTATTGCCTGGGGGTCCTGTTTTCATCCGTATTGCCTGTTGGTTCTGACTTCATCCATATTGCCTGGTGGTCCTGAGTTCATCCTTATTACCTGGTGGTCCTGAGTTCATCCATATTGCCTGGTGGTCCTGAGTTAATCCATATTGCCTGGTGGGCCTGACTTAATCCGTATTGCCTGGTGGGCCTGACTTCATCCGTATTGCCTGGTGGTTCTGAGTTCATCCATATTGCCTGTTGGTCCTGACTTCATCCGTATTGCCTGGTGGTCCTGACTTCATCCGTATTAACTGGTGGTCCTGACTTCCTGCATTTTGCCTGTGGGTGGTGACTTCATCCATATTGCCTGTTGGTCCTGACTTTATTTGTATTGCCTGGAGCTCCTGACTTCATCCATATTGCCTGGTGGTCCTGTGAATCATATTGCCTGTTGGTCCAGAGTTCATCAGTATTGCCTGGTGGTCCGAACTTCATCCGTATTGCCTGGTGGTCCTGACTTACTCCATATTGCCTGGTGGTCCTGTGAATCCATATTGCCTGTTGGTCCTGACTTCATCCATGTTTCCTGGTGGTCCTGACTTCATCCATGTTGCCTGGTGGTCCTGACTTCATCCGTATTGCCTGGTGGTCCTGAGTTCATCCGTATTGCCTGGTGGCCCTGACTTCGTCCATATTGCCTGTTGGTCCAGAGTTCATCAGTATTGCCTGGTGGTCCTGACTTCATCCATGTTGCCTGGTGGTCCTGACTTCATCCATATTGCCTGGTGGTCCTGACTTCATCCGTAGTGCCTGGTGGTCCTGAGTTCATCCTTATTACCTGGTGGTCCTGAGTTCATCCATATTGCCTGGTGGTCCTGACATTATCCATATTGCCTGTTGGTCCAGAGTTCATCAGTATTGCCTGCCTGTCCTGACTTCATCCATGTTGCCTGGTGGTCCTGACTTCATCCATATTGCCTGGTGGTCCTGAGTTCATCCTTATTACCTGGTGGTCCTGAGTTCATTATTATTACCTGGTGGTCCTGAGTTCATCCGTATTGTCTGGTGGTCCTGAGTTCATCCGTATTGCCTGGTGGTCCTGACTTCCTCCATATTGCCTGGTGGTCCTGTGAATCCATATTGCCTGTTGGTCCTGACTTCATCCATGTTGCCTGGTGGTCCTGACTTCGGTCCATGTTGACTGGTGGTCCTGACTTCATCCGTATTGCCTGGTGGTCCTGACTTCATCCGTATTGCCTGGTGGTCCTGAGTTCATCCGTATTGCCTGGTGGTTCTGAGTTCATCCATATTGCCTGTTGTTCCTGACTTCATCCATATTGTTTTGGGGTCCTGACTTCATCCGTCCTGTTGGTCCTGACTTCATCCACATTGCCTGTTGGTCCTGACTTCATCCACATTGCCCTTTGGTCCTGACTTCATCCATTTTGCCTGTTGGTCCTGACTTCATCCATATAGCCTGTTGGTCCTGACTTCATCCGTATTGCCTGGTGGTCCTGACTTCATCCGTATTGCCTGGTGGTCCTGACTTCCTGTATTTTGCCTGTTGGTGGTGACTTCATCCATATTGCCTGTTGGTCCTGACTTTATTCGTATTGCGTGGAGCTCCTGACTTCATCCTTATTGCCTGGTGGCCCTGACTTCCTCCATATTGCCTGGTGGTCCTGTGAATCCATATTGCCTGTTGGTCCAGAGTTCATCAGTATTGCCTGGTGGTCCGAACTTCATCCGTATTGCCTGGTGGTCCTGACTTACTCCATATTGCCTGGTGGTCCTGTGAATCCATATTGCCTGTTGGTCCTGACTTCATCCATGTTTCCTGGTGGTCCTGACTTCATCCATGTTGCCTGGTGGTCCTGACTTCATCCGTATTGCCTGGTGGTCCTGAGTTCATCCGTATTGCCTGGTGGCCCTGACTTCGTCCATATTGCCTGTTGGTCCTGACTTCATCCATATTGCCTGGTGGTCCTGAGTTCATCCTTATTACCTGGTGGTCCTGAGTTCATTATTATTACCTGGTGGTCCTGAGTTCATCCGTATTGCCTGGTGGTCCTGAGTTCATCCGTATTGCCTGGTGGTCCTGACTTCCTCCATATTGCCTGGTGGTCCTGTGAATCCATATTGCCTGTTGGTCCTGACTTCATCCATGTTGCCTGGTGGTCCTGACTTCGGTCCATGTTGACTGGTGGTCCTGACTTCATCCGTATTGCCTGGTGGTCCTGACTTCATCCGTATTGCCTGGTGGTCCTGAGTTCATCCGTATTGCCTGGTGGTTCTGAGTTCATCCATATTGCCTGTTGTTCCTGACTTCATCCATATTGTTTTGGGGTCCTGACTTCATCCGTCCTGTTGGTCCTGACTTCATCCACATTGCCTGTTGGTCCTGACTTCATCCACATTGCCCTTTGGTCCTGACTTCATCCATTTTGCCTGTTGGTCCTGACTTCATCCATATAGCCTGTTGGTCCTGACTTCATCCGTATTGCCTGGTGGTCCTGACTTCATCCGTATTGCCTGGTGGTCCTGACTTCCTGTATTTTGCCTGTTGGTGGTGACTTCATCCATATTGCCTGTTGGTCCTGACTTTATTCGTATTGCGTGGAGCTCCTGACTTCATCCTTATTGCCTGGTGGCCCTGACTTCCTCCATATTGCCTGGTGGTCCTGTGAATCCATATTGCCTGTTGGTCCAGAGTTCATCAGTATTGCCTGGTGGTCCGAACTTCATCCGTATTGCCTGGTGGTCCTGACTTACTCCATATTGCCTGGTGGTCCTGTGAATCCATATTGCCTGTTGGTCCTGACTTCATCCATGTTTCCTGGTGGTCCTGACTTCATCCATGTTGCCTGGTGGTCCTGACTTCATCCGTATTGCCTGGTGGTCCTGAGTTCATCCGTATTGCCTGGTGGCCCTGACTTCGTCCATATTGCCTGTTGGTCCAGAGTTCATCAGTATTGCCTGGTGGTCCTGACTTCATCCATGTTGCCTGGTGGTCCTGACTTCATCCATATTGCCTGGTGGTCCTGACTTCATCCGTAGTGCCTGGTGGGCCTGAGTTCATCCTTATTACCTGGTGGTCCTGAGTTCATCCATATTGCCTGGTGGTCCTGACATTATCCATATTGCCTGTTGGTCCAGAGTTCATCAGTATTGCCTGCCTGTCCTGACTTCATCCATGTTGCCTGGTGGTCCTGACTTCATCCATATTGCCTGGTGGTCCTGAGTTCATCCTTATTACCTGGTGGTCCTGAGTTCATCCTTATTACCTGGTGGTCCTGAGTTCATCCGTATTGCCTGGTGGTCCTGTGTTCATCCGTATTGCCTGGTGGTCCTGACTTCCTCCATATTGCCTGGTGGTCCTGTGAATCCATATTGCCTGTTGGTCCTGACTTCATCCATGTTGCCTGGTGGTCCTGACTTCGGTCCATGTTGACTGGTGGTCCTGACTTCATCCGTATTGCCTGGTGGTCCTGACTTCATCCGTATTGCCTGGTGGTCCTGAGTTCATCCGTATTGCCTGGTGGTTCTGAGTTCATCCATATTGCCTGTTGTTCCTGACTTCATCCATATTGTTTTGGGGTCCTGACTTCATCCGTCCTGTTGGTCCTGACTTCATCCACATTGCCTGTTGGTCCTGACTTCATCCACATTGCCCTTTGGTCCTGACTTCATCCATTTTGCCTGTTGGTCCTGACTTCATCCATATAGCCTGTTGGTCCTGACTTCATCCGTATTGCCTGGTGGTCCTGACTTCATCCGTATTGCCTGGTGGTCCTGACTTCCTGTATTTTGCCTGTTGGTGGTGACTTCATCCATATTGCCTGTTGGTCCTGACTTTATTCGTATTGCCTGGAGCTCCTGACTTCATCCTTATTGCCTGGTGGCCCTGACTTCCTCCATATTGCCTGGTGGTCCTGTGAATCCATATTGCCTGTTGGTCCAGAGTTCATCAGTATTGCCTGGTGGTCCGAACTTCATCCGTATTGCCTGGTGGTCCTGACTTACTCCATATTGCCTGGTGGTCCTGTGAATCCATATTGCCTGTTGGTCCTGACTTCATCCATGTTTCCTGGTGGTCCTGACTTCATCCATGTTGCCTGGTGGTCCTGACTTCATCCGTATTGCCTGGTGGTCCTGAGTTCATCCGTATTGCCTGGTGGCCCTGACTTCGTCCATATTGCCTGTTGGTCCAGAGTTCATCAGTATTGCCTGGTGGTCCTGACTTCATCCATGTTGCCTGGTGGTCCTGACTTCATCCATATTGCCTGGTGGTCCTGACTTCATCCGTAGTGCCTGGTGGGCCTGAGTTCATCCTTATTACCTGGTGGTCCTGAGTTCATCCATATTGCCTGGTGGTCCTGACTTTATCCATATTGCCTGTTGGTCCAGAGTTCATCAGTATTGCCTGGTGGTCCGAACTTCATCCGTATTGCCTGGTGGTCCTGAGTTCATCCATATTGCATGGTGGTCCTGACTTCCTCCATATTGCCTGGTGGTCCTGTGAATCCATATTGCCTGTTGGTCCTGACTTCATCCATGTTGCCTGGTGGTCCTGACTTCATCCATGTTGCCTGGTGGTCCTGACTTCATCCGTATTGCCTGTTGGTCCAGAGTTCATCAGTATTGCCTGGTGGTCCTGACTTCATCCATGTTGCCTGGTGGTCCTGACTTCATCCGTAGTGCCTGGTGATCCTGAGTTCATCCATATTACCTGGTGGTCCTGAGTTCATCCATATTGCCTAGTGGTCCTGACTTTATCCATATTGCCTGTTGGTCCTGAGTTCATCCGTATTGCCTGTTGGTCCTGACTTCATCAACGTTGCCTGTTGGTCCTGACTTCATCCATATTGCCTGGTGGTCCTGACTTCATCCATGTTGCCTGGTGGTCCTGACTTCATCCATATTGCCTGCTGGTCCTGACTTCATCCGTAGTGCCTGGTGGGCCTGAGTTCATCCTTATTACCTGGTGGTCCTGAGTTCATCCATATTGCCTGGTGGTCCTGACTTTATCCATATTGCCTGTTGGTCCAGAGTTCATCAGTATTGCCTGGTGGTCCGAACTTCATCCGTATTGCCTGGTGGTCCTGAGTTCATCCATATTGCATGGTGGTCCTGACTTCCTCCATATTGCCGGGTGGTCCTGTGAATCCATATTGCCTGTTGGTCCTGACTTCATCCATGTTGCCTGGTGGTCCTGACTTCATCCATGTTGCCTGGTGGTCCTGACTTCATCCGTATTGCCTGGTGGTCCTGAGTTCATCCGTATTGCCTGGTGGCCCTGACTTAGTCCATATTGCCTGTTGGTCCAGAGTTCATCAGTATTGCCTGGTGGTCCTGACTTCATCCATGTTGCCTGGTGATCCTGACTTCATCCGTAGTGCCTGGTGGGCCTGAGTTCATCCTTATTACCTGGTGGTCCTGAGTTCATCCATATTGCCTGGTGGTCCTGACTTTATCCATATTGCCTGTTGGTCCAGAGTTCATCAGTATTGCCTGGTGGTCCGAACTTCATCCATATTGCCTGGTGGTCCTGAGTTCATCCATATTGCATGGTGGTCCTGAGTTCATCCATATTGCATGGTGGTCCTGTGAATCCATATTGCCTGTTGGTCCTGACTTCATCCATGTTGCCTGGTGGTCCTGACTTCATCCATGTTGCCTGGTGGTCCTGACTTCATCCGTATTGCCTGGTGGTCCTGACTTCATCCATATTGCCTGGAGGTCCTGAGTTCATCCATATTGCCTGTTGGTCCTGACTTCATCCGTATTGCCTGGTGGTCCTGAGTTCATCCGTATTGCCTGGTGGCCCTGACTTCGTCCATATTGCCTGTTGGTCCAGAGTTCATCAGTATTGCCTGGTGGTCCTGACTTCATCCATGTTAGCTGGTGGTCCTGACTTCATCCATATTGCCTGGTGGTCCTGACTTTATCCATATTGCCTGTTGGTCCCGAGTTCATCAGTATTGCCTGGTGGTCCGAACTTCATCCGTATTGCCTGGTGGTCCTGACTTCATCCGGATTGCCTGGTGGTCCTGAGTTCATCCGTATTGCCTGGTGGTTCTGAGTACATCCGTATTGCCTGGTGGTCCTGACTTCATCCATATTGCCTGGTGGTCCTGACTTCATCCATATCGCCTGGTGGTCCTGTGAATCCATATTGCCTGGTGGTCCTGACATCATCTATATTGCCTGGGTTCCTGACTTCGTCCATATTGCCTGTTGGTCCTGACTTCATCCGTATTGCCTGGTGGTCCTGACTTCATGCATTTTTCCTGTTGGTGGTGACTTCATCCATATTGCTTGGAGCTCCTGACTTCATCCCATATTGCCTGGTGGTCCTGACTTCCTCCATATTGCCTGGTGGTCCTGACTTCATCCATGTTGCCAGTTGGTCCAGAGTTCATCAGTATTGCCTGGTGGTCCGAACTTCATCCGTATTGCCTGGTGGTCCTGAGTTCATCCATATTGCATGGTGGTCCTGACTTCCTCCATATTGTCTGGTGGTCCTGTGAATCCATATTGCCTGTTGGTCCTGACTTCATCCATGTTGCCTGGTGGTCCTGACTTCATCCATGTTGCCTGGTGGTCCTGACTTCATCCGTATTGCCTGTTGGTCCAGAGTTCATCAGTATTGCCTGGTGGTCCTGACTTCATCCATGTTGCCTGGTGGTCCTGACTTCATCCATATTGCCTGGTGGTCCTGACTTTATCCATATTGCCTGTTGGTCCCGAGTTCATCAGTATTGCCTGGTGGTCCGAACTTCATCCGTATTGCCTGGTGGTCCTGACTTCATCCGGATTGCCTGGTGGTCCTGAGTTCATCCGTATTGCCTGGTGGTTCTGAGTACATCCGTATTGCCTGGTGGTCCTGACTTCATCCATATTGCCTGGTGGTCCTGACTTCATCCATATCGCCTGGTGGTCCTGTGAATCCATATTGCCTGGTGGTCCTGACATCATCTATATTGCCTGGGTTCCTGACTTCGTCCATATTGCCTGTTGGTCCTGACTTCATCCGTATTGCCTGGTGGTCCTGACTTCATGCATTTTTCCTGTTGGTGGTGACTTCATCCATATTGCTTGGAGCTCCTGACTTCATCCATATTGCCTGGTGGTCCTGACTTCCTCCATATTGCCTGGTGGTCCTGACTTCATCCATGTTGCCAGTTGGTCCAGAGTTCATCAGTATTGCCTGGTGGTCCGAACTTCATCCGTATTGCCTGGTGGTCCTGAGTTCATCCATATTGCATGGTGGTCCTGACTTCCTCCATATTGTCTGGTGGTCCTGTGAATCCATATTGCCTGTTGGTCCTGACTTCATCCATGTTGCCTGGTGGTCCTGACTTCATCCATGTTGCCTGGTGGTCCTGACTTCATCCGTATTGCCTGTTGGTCCAGAGTTCATCAGTATTGCCTGGTGGTCCTGACTTCATCCATGTTGCCTGGTGGTCCTGACTTCATCCGTAGTGCCTGGTGGTCCTGAGTTCATCCATATTACCTGGTGGTCCTGAGTTCATCCATATTGCCTGGTGGTCCTGACTTTACCAATATTGCCTGTTGGTCCAGAGTTAATCAGTATTGCCTGGTGGTCCGAACTTCATCCGTATTGCCTGGTGGTCCTGAGTTCATCCATATTGCATGGTGGTCCTGACTTCCTCCGTATTGCCTGGTGGTCCTGTGAATCCATATTGCCTGTTGGTCCTGACTTCATCCATGTTGCCTGGTGGTCCTGACTTCATCCATGTTGCCTGGTGGTCCTGACTTCATCTGTATTGCCTGGTGGTCCTGACTTCATCCATGTTGCCTGGTGGTCCTGACTTCATCCATATTGCCTGGTGGTCCTGACTTCATCCGTAGTGCCTGGTGGTCCTGAGTTCATCCATGTTGCCTGGTGGTCCTGACTTCATCCGTATTGCCTGGTGGTCCTGAGTTCATCCATATTGCCTGGTGGTCCTGAGTTAATCCATATTGCCTGGTGGTCCTGACTTCATCCATATTGCCAGTTGGTCCAGAGTACATCAGTATTGCCTGGTGATCTTGACTTCATCCGTATTGCCTGGGGGTCCTGAGTTCATCCGTATTGCCTGTTGGTCCTGACTACATCCACGTTGCCTGTGGTCCTAACTTCATCCATATTGCCTGTTGGTCCTGACTTCATCCGTATTGCCTGGTGGTCCTGACTTCATGCATTTTGCCTGTTGGTGGTGACTTCATCCATATTGCCTGTTGGTCCTGACTTTATTCATATTGCCTGGAGCTCCTGACTTCATCCATATTGCCTGGTGGCCCTGACTTCGTCCATATTGCCTGTTGGTCCAGAGTTCATCAGTATTGCCTGGTGGTCCTGACTTCATCCATATTGCCTGGTGGTCCTGACTTCATCCGTAGTGCCTGGTGGGCCTGAGTTCATCCTTATTACCTGGTGGTCCTGAGTTCACCCATGTTGCCTGGTGGTCCTGACTTCATCCATATTGCGTGGTGGTCCTGACTTCATCCATAGTGCCTGGTGGGCCTGAGTTCATCCTTATTACCTGGTGGTCCTGAGTTCATCCATATTGCCTGGTGGTCCTGACTTTATCCATATTGCCTGTTGGTCCAGAGTTCATCAGTAGTGCCTGGTGGTCCGAACTTCATCCGTTTTGCCTGGTGGTCCTGAGTACATCCGTATTGCCTGGTGGTCTTGACTTCCTCCATATTGCCTGGTGGCCCTGACTTCGTCCATATTGCCTGTTGGTCCAGAGTTCATCAGTATTGCCTGGTGGTCCTGACTTCATCCATGTTGCCTGGTGGTCCTGACTTCATCCATATTGCCTGGTGGTCCTGACTTCATCCGTAGTGCCTGGTGGGCCTGAGTTCATCCTTATTACCTGGTGGTCCTGACTTCCTCCATATTGCCTGGTGGTCCTGTGAATCCATATTGCCTGTTGGTCCTGACTTCATCCATGTTGCCTGGTGGTCCTGACTTCATCCATGTTGCCTGGTGGTCCTGACTTCATCCGTATTGCCTGGTGGTCCTGAGTTCATCCATATTGCCTGTTGGTCCTGACTTCATCCGTATTGTTTTGGGGTCCTGACTACATCCGTCCTGTTGGTCCTGACTTCATCCACATTGCCTGTTGGTCCTGACTTCATCCATGTTGCCCTTTGGTCCTGACTTCAACCATTTGCCTTTTGGTCTTGACTTCATCCATATTGCCAGTTGGTCCAGAGTACATCAGTATTGCGTGGTGGTCCTGACTTCATCCATTTTGCCTGTTGGTCCTGACTTCATCCATATTGCCTGTTGGTCCTGACTTCATCCACATTGCCTGTTGGTCCTGACTTCATCCATGTTCCCTGGTGGTCCTGAGTTCATCCGTATTCCCTGGTGCTTCTGAGTTCATCCATATTGCCTGTTGGTCCTGACTTCCGGCATTTTACCTGTTGGTCCTGACTTCATCCATATTGCCTGTTGGTCCTGACTTCATCCACGTTGCCTGTTGGTCCTGACTTCATCAGTATTGCCTGGTGGTTTTGACTTCATCCGTATTGTCTGGGGGTCCTGAGTTCATCCGTATTGCCTGTTGGTCCTGACTTCATCCACGTTGCCTGGAGCTCCTGACTTCATCCATATTGCCTGTTGGTCCCGACTTCCTCCATATTGCCTGGTGATCCTGACTTCATCCATATTTGCCTGTTGGTCCTGAGTTCATCCATATTGCCTGGTGGTCCTGACTTCATCCGTAGTGCCTGGTGGGCCTGAGTTCATCCTTATTACCTGGTGGTCCTGAGTTCATCCATATTGCCTGGTGGTCCTGACTTTATCCATATTGCCTGTTGGTCCAGAGTTCATCAGTAGTGCCTGGTGGTCCGAACTTCATCCGTTTTGCCTGGTGGTCCTGAGTTCATCCGTATTGCCTGGTGGTCCTGACTTCCTCCATATTGCCTGGTGGCCCTGACTTCGTCCATATTGCCTGTTGGTCCAGAGTTCATCAGTATTGCCTGGTGGTCCTGACTTTATCCATATTGCCTGTTGGTCCAGAGTTCATCAGTAGTGCCTGGTGGTCCGAACTTCATCCGTTTTGCCTGGTGGTCCTGAGTTCATCCGTATTGCCTGGTGGTCCTGACTTCCTCCATATTGCCTGGTGGCCCTGACTTCGTCCATATTGCCTGTTGGTCCAGAGTTCATCAGTATTGCCTGGTGGTCCTGACTTCATCCATGTTGCCTGGTGGTCCTGACTTCATCCATATTGCCTGGTGGTCCTGACTTCATCCGTAGTGCCTGGTGGGCCTGAGTTCATCCTTATTACCTGGTGGTCCTGACTTCCTCCATATTGCCTGGTGGTCCTGTGAATCCATATTGCCTGTTGGTCCTGACTTCATCCATGTTGCCTGGTGGTCCTGACTTCATCCATGTTGCCTGGTGGTCCTGACTTTATCCATATTGCCTGTTGGTCCAGAGTTCATCAGTAGTGCCTGGTGGTCCGAACTTCATCCGTTTTGCCTGGTGGTCCTGAGTTCATCCGTATTGCCTGGTGGTCCTGACTTCCTCCATATTGCCTGGTGGCCCTGACTTCGTCCATATTGCCTGTTGGTCCAGAGTTCATCAGTATTGCCTGGTGGTCCTGACTTCATCCATATTGCCTGGTGGTCCTGACTTCATCCGTAGTGCCTGGTGGGCCTGAGTTCATCCTTATTACCTGGTGGTCCTGACTTCCTCCATATTGCCTGGTGGTCCTGTGAATCCATATTGCCTGTTGGTCCTGACTTCATCCATGTTGCCTGGTGGTCCTGACTTCATCCATGTTGCCTGGTGGTCCTGACTTCATCCGTATTGCCTGGTGGTCCTGACTTCATCCGTATTGCCTGGTGGTCCTGAGTTCATCCATATTGCCTGTTGGTCCTGACTTCATCCGTATTGTTTTGGGGTCCTGACTACATCCGTCCTGTTGGTCCTGACTTCATCCACATTGCCTGTTGGTCCTGACTTCATCCATGTTGCCCTTTGGTCCTGACTTCATCCATTTGCCTTTTGGTCTTGACTTCATCCATATTGCCTGTTGGTCCTGACTTCATCCACATTGCCTGTTGGTCCTGACTTCATCCATGTTCCCTGGTGGTCCTGAGTTCATCCGTATTCCCTGGTGCTTCTGAGTTCATCCATATTGCCTGTTGGTCCTGACTTCCGGCATTTTACCTGTTGGTCCTGACTTCATCCATATTGCCTGTTGGTCCTGACTTCATCCACGTTGCCTGTTGGTCCTGACTTCATCAGTATTGCCTGGTGGTTTTGACTTCATCCGTATTGTCTGGGGGTCCTGAGTTCATCCGTATTGCCTGTTGGTCCTGACTTCATCCACGTTGCCTGGAGCTCCTGACTTCATCCATATTGCCTGTTGGTCCCGACTTCCTCCATATTGCCTGGTGGTCCTGACTTCATCCATATTTGCCTGTTGGTCCTGAGCTCATCAGTATTGCCTGGTGGTTTTGACTTCATCGGTATTGCCTGGGGGTCCTGAGTTCATCCGTATTGCCTGTTGGTCCTGACTTCATCCACGTTGCCTGTTGGTCCTGACTCCATCCATATTACCTGGTGGTCCTGAGTTCATCCACATTGCTTGGTGGTCCTGACTTCATCCATATTGCCTGTTGGTCCAGAGTTCATCAGTATTGCCTGGTGGTCCGAACTTCATCCGTATTGCCTGGTGGTCCTGAGTTCATCCGTATTGCCTGGTGGTCCTGACTTCCTCCATATTGCCTGGTGGTCCTGTGAATCAATATTGCCTGTTGGTCCTGACTTCATCCATGTTGCCTGGTGGTCCTGACTTCATCCATGTTGCCTGGTGGTCCTGACTTCATCCTTATTGCCTGGTGGTCCTGACTTCATCCGTATTGCCTGGTGGTCCTGAGTTCATCCATATTGCCTGTTGGTCCTGACTTCATCCGTATTGTTTTGGGGTCCTGACTACATCCGTCCTGTTGGTCCTGACTTCATCCACATTGCCTGTTGGTCCTGACTTCATCCATGTTGCCCTTTGGTCCTGACTTCATCCATTTGCCTTTTGGTCTTGACTTCATCCATATTGCCAGTTGGTCCAGAGTACATCAGTATTGCGTGGTGGTCCTGACTTCATCCATTTTGCCTGTTGGTCCTGACTTCATCCATATTGCCTGTTGGTCCTGACTTCATCCACATTGCCTGTTGGTCCTGACTTCATCCATGTTCCCTGGTGGTCCTGAGTTCATCCGTATTCCCTGGTGCTTCTGAGTTCATCCATATTGCCTGTTGGTCCTGACTTCCGGCATTTTACCTGTTGGTCCTGACTTCATCCATATTGCCTGTTGGTCCTGACTTCATCCACGTTGCCTGTTGGTCCTGACTTCATCAGTATTGCCTGGTGGTTTTGACTTCATCCGTATTGTCTGGGGGTCCTGAGTTCATCCGTATTGCCTGTTGGTCCTGACTTCATCCACGTTGCCTGGAGCTCCTGACTTCATCCATATTGCCTGTTGGTCCCGACTTCCTCCATATTGCCTGGTGGTCCTGACTTCATCCATATTTGCCTGTTGGTCCTGAGTTCATCCATATTGCCTGGTGGTCCTGACTTCATCCGTAGTGCCTGGTGGGCCTGAGTTCATCCTTATTACCTGGTGGTCCTGAGTTCATCCATATTGCCTGGTGGTCCTGACTTTATCCATATTGCCTGTTGGTCCAGAGTTCATCAGTAGTGCCTGGTGGTCCGAACTTCATCCGTTTTGCCTGGTGGTCCTGAGTTCATCCGTATTGCCTGGTGGTCCTGACTTCCTCCATATTGCCTGGTGGCCCTGACTTCGTCCATATTGCCTGTTGGTCCAGAGTTCATCAGTATTGCCTGGTGGTCCTGACTTTATCCATATTGCCTGTTGGTCCAGAGTTCATCAGTAGTGCCTGGTGGTCCGAACTTCATCCGTTTTGCCTGGTGGTCCTGAGTTCATCCGTATTGCCTGGTGGTCCTGACTTCCTCCATATTGCCTGGTGGCCCTGACTTCGTCCATATTGCCTGTTGGTCCAGAGTTCATCAGTATTGCCTGGTGGTCCTGACTTCATCCATGTTGCCTGGTGGTCCTGACTTCATCCATATTGCCTGGTGGTCCTGACTTCATCCGTAGTGCCTGGTGGGCCTGAGTTCATCCTTATTACCTGGTGGTCCTGACTTCCTCCATATTGCCTGGTGGTCCTGTGAATCCATATTGCCTGTTGGTCCTGACTTCATCCATGTTGCCTGGTGGTCCTGACTTCATCCATGTTGCCTGGTGGTCCTGACTTTATCCATATTGCCTGTTGGTCCAGAGTTCATCAGTAGTGCCTGGTGGTCCGAACTTCATCCGTTTTGCCTGGTGGTCCTGAGTTCATCCGTATTGCCTGGTGGTCCTGACTTCCTCCATGTTGCCTGGTGGCCCTGACTTCGTCCATATTGCCTGTTGGTCCAGAGTTCATCAGTATTGCCTGGTGGTCCTGACTTCATCCATGTTGCCTGGTGGTCCTGACTTCATCCATATTGCCTGGTGGTCCTGACTTCATCCGTAGTGCCTGGTGGGCCTGAGTTCATCCTTATTACCTGGTGGTCCTGACTTCCTCCATATTGCCTGGTGGTCCTGTGAATCCATATTGCCTGTTGGTCCTGACTTCATCCATGTTGCCTGGTGGTCCTGACTTCATCCATGTTGCCTGGTGGTCCTGACTTCATCCGTATTGCCTGGTGGTCCTGACTTCATCCGTATTGCCTGGTGGTCCTGAGTTCATCCATATTGCCTGTTGGTCCTGACTTCATCCGTATTGTTTTGGGGTCCTGACTACATCCGTCCTGTTGGTCCTGACTTCATCCACATTGCCTGTTGGTCCTGACTTCATCCATGTTGCCCTTTGGTCCTGACTTCATCCATTTGCCTTTTGGTCTTGACTTCATCCATATTGCCTGTTGGTCCTGACTTCATCCACATTGCCTGTTGGTCCTGACTTCATCCATGTTCCCTGGTGGTACTGAGTTCATCCGTATTCCCTGGTGCTTCTGAGTTCATCCATATTGCCTGTTGGTCCTGACTTCCGGCATTTTACCAGTTGGTCCTGACTTCATCCATATTGCCTGTTGGTCCTGACTTCATCCACGTTGCCTGTTGGTCCTGAGTTCATCCGTATTGCCTGTTGGTCCTGACTTCATCCACGTTGCCTGTTGGTCCTGACTCCATCCATATTACCTGGTGGTCCTGAGTTCATCCACATTGCTTGGTGGTCCTGACTTCATCCATATTGCCTGTTGGTCCAGAGTTCATCAGTATTGCCTGGTGGTCCGAACTTCATCCGTATTGCCTGGTGGTCCTGAGTTCATCCGTATTGCCTGGTGGTCCTGACTTCCTCCATATTGCCTGGTGGTCCTGTGAATCAATATTGCCTGTTGGTCCTGACTTCATCCATGTTGCCTGGTGGTCCTGACTTCATCCATGTTGCCTGGTGGTCCTGACTTCATCCTTATTGTCTGGTGGTCCTGAGTTCATATTTATTACCTGGTGGTCCTGAGTTCATCCGTATTGCCTGGTGGTCCTGAGTTCATCCGTATTGCCT
The DNA here is from genome assembly GCF_002021735.2 of Oncorhynchus kisutch. Lineage (NCBI taxonomy): Eukaryota > Metazoa > Chordata > Actinopteri > Salmoniformes > Salmonidae > Oncorhynchus > Oncorhynchus kisutch. The sequence goes on along the minus strand of NW_022263010.1, from coordinate 71,616 downwards.
GGTGGTCCTGACTTCCTCCATATTGCCTGGTGGCCCTGACTTTGTCCATATTGCCTGTTCGTCCAGAGTTCATCAGTATTGCCTGGTTGTCCTGACTTCATCCATGTTGCCTGGTGGTCCTGACTTCATCCATATAGCCTGGTGGTCCTGACTTCATCCGTATTGCCTGGTGGTCCTGAGTTCATCCTTATTACCTGGTGGTCCTGAGTTCATCCTTATTACCTGGTGGTCCTGAGTTCATCCATATTGCCTGGTGGTCCTGACTTTATCCATATTGCCTGTTGGTCCAGAGTTCATCAGTATTGCCTGGTGGTCCGAACTTCATCCGTATTGCCTGGTGGTCCTGAGTTTATCCGTATTGCCTGGTGGTCCTGACTTCCTCCATATTGCCTGGTGGTCCTGTGAATCCATATTGCCTGTTGGTCATGACTTCATCCCTGTTGCCTGGTGGTCCTGACTTCATTCATGTTGCCAGGTGGTCCTGACTTCATCCATGTTGCCTGTTGGTCCTGACTTCAGCCATATTGCCTGTTGGTCCTGACTTCATCCATATTGCCTGGTGGTCCTGAGTTAATCCATATTGCCTGGTGGGCCTGACTTTATCCATATAACCTGGTGGTCCTGAGTTCATCCATATTACCTGGTGGTCCTGAGTTCATCCATTTTGCCTGGTGGTCCTGACTTCATCCATATTGCCAGTTGGTCCAGAGTACATCAGTATTGCCTGGTGGTCTTGACTTCATCCTTATTGCCTGGGGGTCCTGAGTTCATCCCTATTGCCTGTTGGTCCTGACTACATCCACGTTGCCTGTTGGTCCTGACTTCATCCATATTGCCTGTTGGTCCTGACTTCATCCGTATTGCCTGGTGGTCCTGACTTCATGCATTTTGCCTGTTGGTGTTGACTTCATCCATATTGCCTGTTGGTCCTGACTTTATTCGTATTGCCTGGTGGTCCTGAGTTCATCCATATTGCCTGTTGGTCCTGAGTTCATCAGTATTGCCTGGTGGTCTTGACTTCATCCGTATTGCCTGGGGGTCCTGAGTTAATCCGTATTGCCTGTTGGTCCTGACTTCATCCATATTGCCTGTTGGTCCTGACTTCATCCATGTTGCCTGTTGGTCCTGACTTTATTCGTATTGCCTTGTGGTCCTGAGTTCATCCATATTGCCTGGTGGTCCTGACTTCATCCTTATTGCCTGGTGGTCCTGAGTTCATCCATATTTCCTGGTGGTCCTGAGTTCATCCATATTACCTGGTGGTCCTGAGTTCATCCATATTGCCTGGTGGTCCTAACTTCATCCATATTGCCTGGTGGTCCTAACTTCATCCATATTGCCTGTTGGTCCTGAGTTCATCAGTATTGCCTGGTGGTCTTGACTTCATCCGTATTGCCTGGTGGTCCTGAGTTCATCCGTATTGCCTGGTGGTCTTGACTTCATCCGTATTGCCTGGTGGTCCTGAGTTCATCCGTATTGCCTGTTGGTCCTGACTTCATCAACGTTGCCTGTTGGTCCTGACTTCATCCATATTGCCTGGTGGTCCTGACTTCATCCATGTTGCCTGGTGGTCCTGACTTCATCCATATTGCCTGCTGGTCCTGACTTCATCCGTAGTGCCTGGTGACCTGAGTTCATCCTTATTACCTGGTGGTCCTGAGTTCATCCATATTGCCTGGTGGTCCTGACTTTATCCATATTGCCTGTTGGTCCAGAGTTCATCAGTACTGCCTGGTGGTCCGAACTTCATCCGTATTGCCTGGTGGTCCTGAGTTCATCCATATTGCATGGCGGTCCTGACTTCCTCCATATTGCCTGGTGGTCCTGTGAATCCATATTGCCTGTTGGTCCTGACTTCATCCATGTTGCCTGGTGGTCCTGACTTCATCCATGTTGCCTGGTGGTCCTGACTTCATCCGTATTGCCTGGTGGTCCTGAGTTCATCCGTATTGCCTGGTGGCCCTGACTTCGTCCATATTGCCTGTTGGTCCAGAGTTCATCAGTATTGCCTGGTGGTCCTGACTTCATCCATGTTGCCTGGTGGTCCTGACTTCATCCATATTGCCTGGTGGTCCTGACTTCATCCGTAGTGCCTGGTGGGCCTGAGTTCATCCTTATTACCTGGTGGTCCTGAGTTCATCCATATTGCCTGGTGGTCCTGACTTTATCCATATTGCCTGTTGGTCCAGAGTTCATCAGTATTGCCTGGTGGTCCGAACTTCATCCATATTGCCTGGTGGTCCTGAGTTCATCCATATTGCATGGTGGTCCTGACTTCCTCCATATTGCCTGGTGGTCCTGTGAATCCATATTGCCTGTTGGTCCTGACTTCATCCATGTTGCCTGGTGGTCCTGACTTCATCCATGTTGCCTGGTGGTCCTGACTTCATCCGTATTGCCTGGTGGTCCTGACTTCATCCATATTGCCTGGTGGTCCTGAGTTCATCCATATTGCCTGTTGGTCCTGACTTCATCCGTATTGTTTTGGGGTCCTGACTTCATCCGTCCTGTTTGTCCTGACTTCATCCACATTGCCTGTTGGTCCTGACTTCATCCATTTTGCCTTTTGGTCCTGAATTCATCCATATTGCCAGTTGGTCCAGAGTATATCAGTATTGTGTGGTGGTCTTGACTTCATCCGTATTGCCTGGGGGTCCTGAGTTCATTCGTATTGCCTGTTGGTCCTGACTACATCCACGTTGCCTGTTGGTCCTGACTTCATCCATATTGCCTGTTTGTCCTGACTTCATCCGTATTGCCTGGTGGTCCTGACTTCATGCATTTTGCCTGTTGGTGGTGACTTCAGCCATATTGCCTGTTGGTCCTGACTTTATTCGTATTGCCTGGAGCTCCTGACTTCATCCATATTGCCTGTTGGTCCTGACTTCATCCGTATTGCCTGGTGGTCCTGAGTTCATCCGTATTGCCTGGTGGCCCTGACTTCGTCCATATTGCCTGTTGGTCCAGAGTTCATCAGTATTGCCTGGTGGTCCTGACTTCATCCATGTTGACTGGTGGTCCTGACTTCATCCATATTGCCTGGTGGTCCTGACTTCATCCGTAGTGCCTGGTGGGCCTGAGTTCATCCATATTGCCTGGTGGTCCTGACTTTATCCATATTGCCTGTTGGTCCCGAGTTCATCAGTATTGCCTGGTGGTCCGAACTTCATCCGTATTGCCTGGTGGTCCTGACTTCATCCGGATTGCCTGGTGGTCCTGAGTTCATCCGTATTTCCTGGTGGTTCTGAGTACATCCGTATTGCCTGGTGGTCCTGACTTCATCCATATTGCCTGGTGGTCCTGACTTCATCCATATCGCCTGGTGGTCCTGTGAATCCATATTGCCTGGTGGTCCTGACATCATCTATATTGCCTGGGTTCCTGACTTCGTCCATATTGCCTGTTGGTCCTGAGTTCATCCGTATTGCCTGGTGGCCCTGACTTCGTCCATATTGCCTGTTGGTCCAGAGTTCATCAGTATTGCCTGGTGGTCCTGACTTCATCCATGTTGCCTGGTGGTCCTGACTTCATCCATATTGCCTGGTGGTCCTGACTTCATCCGTAGTGCCTGGTGGGCCTGAGTTCATCCATTTTGCCTTTTGGTCCTGACTTCATCCATATTGCCAGTTGGTCCAGAGTACATCAGTATTGCGTGGTGGTCTTGACTTCATCCGTATTGCCTGGGGGTCCTGAGTTCATCCGTATTGCCTGTTGGTCCTGACTACATCCACGTTGCCTGTTGGTCCTGACTTCATCCATATTGCCTGTTTGTCCTGACTTCATCCGTATTGCCTGGTGGTCCTGACTTCATGCATTTTGCCTGTTGGTGGTGACTTCAGCCATATTGCCTGTTGGTCCTGACTTTATTCGTATTGCCTGGAGCTCCTGACTTCATCCATATTGCCTGGTGGCCCTGACTTCGTCCATATTGCCTGTTGGTCCAGAGTTCATCAGTATTGCCTGGTGGTCCTGACTTCATCCATGTTGCCTGGTGGTCCTGACTTCATCCGTAGTGCCTGGTGGTCCTGAGTTCATCCATATTACCTGGTGGTCCTGAGTTCATCCATATTGCCTGGTGGTCCTGACTTCATCCGTAGTGCCTGGTGGTCCTGAGTTCATCCATATTACCTGGTGGTCCTGAGTTCATCCATATTGCCTGGTGGTCCTGACTTTATCCATATTGCCTGTTGGTCCAGAGTTCATCAGTATTGCCTGGTGGTCCGAACTTCATCCGTATTGCCTGGTGGTCCTGAGTTCATCCATATTGCATGGTGGTCCTGACTTCCTCCATATTGCCTGGTGGTCCTGTGAATCCATATTGCCTGTTGGTCCTGACTTCATCCATGTTGCCTGGTGGTCCTGACTTCATCCATGTTGCCTGGTGGTCCTGACTTCATCCGTATTGCCTGGTGGTCCTGAGTTCATCCATATTGCCTGGTGGTCCTGAGTTCATCCATATTGTCTGTTGGTCCTGACTTCATCCATATTGTTTTGGGGTCCTGACTTCATCCGTCCTGTTGGTCCTGACTTCATCCACATTGCCTTTTGGTCCTGACTTCATCCATGTTGCCCTTTGGTCCTGACTTCATCCATTTTGCCTTTTGGTCCTGACTTCATCCATATTGCCAGTTGGTCCAGAGTACATCAGTATTGCGTGGTGGTCCTGACTTCATCCGTATTGCCTGGTGGTCTTGAGTTCATCCATATTGCCTGTTGGTCCTGACTTCATCCGTATTGTTTTGGGGTCCTGACTTCATCCGTCCTGTTGGTCCTGACTTCATCCGTATTGCCTGCTGGGCCTGACTTTATCCATATTGCCTGGTTGTCCTGAGTTCATCCATATTGCCTGGTGGTCCTGACTTCATGTATTTTGCCTGTTGGCGGTGACTTCATCCATATTGCCTGGTGGTCCTGACTTCACCAATATTGCCTGTTGGTCCTGAGTTCATCAGTATTGCCTGATGGTCCTGACTTCATCCGTATTGCCTGGTGGTCCTGAGTTCATCAATATTGCCTGGTGGTCCTGACTTCATCCACATTGCCTGTTGGTCCTGACTTCCTCCATATTGACTGGTGGTCCTGAGTTCATCCATATTGACTGGTGGTCCTGAGTTCATCCATATTGCCTGGTGGTCCTGACTTCATCCGTATTGCCTGCTGCGCCTGACTTCATCCATATTGCCTGGTGGTCCTGACTTCATCCGTATTGCCTGGTGGGCCTAACTTTATCCATATTACCTGGTGGTACTGAGTTCATCCATATTGCCTGGTGGTCCTGACTTCATGTATTTTGCCTGTTGGCGGTGACTTCATCCATATTGCCTGGTGGTCCTGACTTCCTCCATATTGACTGGTGGTCCTGAGTTCATCCATATTGACTGGTGGTCCTGAGTTCATCCATATTGCCTGGTGGTCCTGACTTCATCCATATTGCCTGGTGGTCCTGAGTTCATCCATATTACCTGGTTGTCCTGAGTTCATCTATATTGCCTGGTGGTCCTGACTTCATGCATTTTGCCTGGTGGTACTGACTTCCTCCATATTGACTGGTGGTCCTGAGTTCATCCATATTGCCTGGTGGTCCTGAGTTCATCCATATTGCCTGGTGGTCCTGACTTCATCCGTATTGCCTGGTGGGCCTGACTTTATTCATATTACCTGTTGGTACTGAGTTCATCCATATTGCCTGGTTGTCCTGAGTTCATCCATATTGCTTGGTGGTCCTGACTTCATGTATTTTGCCTGTTGGCGGTGACTTCATCCATATTGCCTGGTGGTCCTGAGTTCATCAGTATTGCCTGATGGTCCTGACTTCATCCGTATTGCCTGGTGGTCCTGAGTTCATCAATATTGCCTGGTGGTCCTGACTTCATCCACATTGCCTGGTGGTCCTGACTTCATCTATATTGCCTGGAGCGCCTGACTTCATCCATATTGCCTGTTGGTCCTGACTTCCTCCATATTGACTGGTGGTCCTGAGTTCATCCATTTTGCCTTTTGGTCCTGAGTTCATCAGTACTGCCTGGTGGTCCGAACTTCATCCGTATTGCCTGGTGGTCCTGAGTTCATCCATATTGCATGGCGGTCCTGACTTCCTCCATATTGCCTGGTGGTCCTGTGAATCCATATTGCCTGTTGGTCCTGACTTCATCCATGTTGCCTGGTGGTCCTGACTTCATCCATGTTGCCTGGTGGTCCTGACTTCATCCGTATTGCCTGGTGGTCCTGAGTTCATCCGTATTGCCTGGTGGCCCTGACTTCGTCCATATTGCCTGTTGGTCCAGAGTTCATCAGTATTGCCTGGTGGTCCTGACTTCATCCATGTTGCCTGGTGGTCCTGACTTCATCCATATTGCCTGGTGGTCCTGACTTCATCCGTAGTGCCTGGTGGGCCTGAGTTCATCCTTATTACCTGGTGGTCCTGAGTTCATCCATATTGCCTGGTGGTCCTGACTTTATCCATATTGCCTGTTGGTCCAGAGTTCATCAGTATTGCCTGGTGGTCCGAACTTCATCCATATTGCCTGGTGGTCCTGAGTTCATCCATATTGCATGGTGGTCCTGACTTCCTCCATATTGCCTGGTGGTCCTGTGAATCCATATTGCCTGTTGGTCCTGACTTCATCCATGTTGCCTGGTGGTCCTGACTTCATCCATGTTGCCTGGTGGTCCTGACTTCATCCGTATTGCCTGGTGGTCCTGACTTCATCCATATTGCCTGGTGGTCCTGAGTTCATCCATATTGCCTGTTGGTCCTGACTTCATCCGTATTGTTTTGGGGTCCTGACTTCATCCGTCCTGTTTGTCCTGACTTCATCCACATTGCCTGTTGGTCCTGACTTCATCCATTTTGCCTTTTGGTCCTGAATTCATCCATATTGCCAGTTGGTCCAGAGTATATCAGTATTGTGTGGTGGTCTTGACTTCATCCGTATTGCCTGGGGGTCCTGAGTTCATTCGTATTGCCTGTTGGTCCTGACTACATCCACGTTGCCTGTTGGTCCTGACTTCATCCATATTGCCTGTTTGTCCTGACTTCATCCGTATTGCCTGGTGGTCCTGACTTCATGCATTTTGCCTGTTGGTGGTGACTTCAGCCATATTGCCTGTTGGTCCTGACTTTATTCGTATTGCCTGGAGCTCCTGACTTCATCCATATTGCCTGTTGGTCCTGACTTCATCCGTATTGCCTGGTGGTCCTGAGTTCATCCGTATTGCCTGGTGGCCCTGACTTCGTCCATATTGCCTGTTGGTCCAGAGTTCATCAGTATTGCCTGGTGGTCCTGACTTCATCCATGTTGACTGGTGGTCCTGACTTCATCCATATTGCCTGGTGGTCCTGACTTCATCCGTAGTGCCTGGTGGGCCTGAGTTCATCCATATTGCCTGGTGGTCCTGACTTTATCCATATTGCCTGTTGGTCCCGAGTTCATCAGTATTGCCTGGTGGTCCGAACTTCATCCGTATTGCCTGGTGGTCCTGACTTCATCCGGATTGCCTGGTGGTCCTGAGTTCATCCGTATTTCCTGGTGGTTCTGAGTACATCCGTATTGCCTGGTGGTCCTGACTTCATCCATATTGCCTGGTGGTCCTGACTTCATCCATATCGCCTGGTGGTCCTGTGAATCCATATTGCCTGGTGGTCCTGACATCATCTATATTGCCTGGGTTCCTGACTTCGTCCATATTGCCTGTTGGTCCTGAGTTCATCCGTATTGCCTGGTGGCCCTGACTTCGTCCATATTGCCTGTTGGTCCAGAGTTCATCAGTATTGCCTGGTGGTCCTGACTTCATCCATGTTGCCTGGTGGTCCTGACTTCATCCATATTGCCTGGTGGTCCTGACTTCATCCGTAGTGCCTGGTGGGCCTGAGTTCATCCATTTTGCCTTTTGGTCCTGACTTCATCCATATTGCCAGTTGGTCCAGAGTACATCAGTATTGCGTGGTGGTCTTGACTTCATCCGTATTGCCTGGGGGTCCTGAGTTCATCCGTATTGCCTGTTGGTCCTGACTACATCCACGTTGCCTGTTGGTCCTGACTTCATCCATATTGCCTGTTTGTCCTGACTTCATCCGTATTGCCTGGTGGTCCTGACTTCATGCATTTTGCCTGTTGGTGGTGACTTCAGCCATATTGCCTGTTGGTCCTGACTTTATTCGTATTGCCTGGAGCTCCTGACTTCATCCATATTGCCTGGTGGCCCTGACTTCGTCCATATTGCCTGTTGGTCCAGAGTTCATCAGTATTGCCTGGTGGTCCTGACTTCATCCATGTTGCCTGGTGGTCCTGACTTCATCCGTAGTGCCTGGTGGTCCTGAGTTCATCCATATTACCTGGTGGTCCTGAGTTCATCCATATTGCCTGGTGGTCCTGACTTCATCCGTAGTGCCTGGTGGTCCTGAGTTCATCCATATTACCTGGTGGTCCTGAGTTCATCCATATTGCCTGGTGGTCCTGACTTTATCCATATTGCCTGTTGGTCCAGAGTTCATCAGTATTGCCTGGTGGTCCGAACTTCATCCGTATTGCCTGGTGGTCCTGAGTTCATCCATATTGCATGGTGGTCCTGACTTCCTCCATATTGCCTGGTGGTCCTGTGAATCCATATTGCCTGTTGGTCCTGACTTCATCCATGTTGCCTGGTGGTCCTGACTTCATCCATGTTGCCTGGTGGTCCTGACTTCATCCGTATTGCCTGGTGGTCCTGAGTTCATCCATATTGCCTGGTGGTCCTGAGTTCATCCATATTGTCTGTTGGTCCTGACTTCATCCATATTGTTTTGGGGTCCTGACTTCATCCGTCCTGTTGGTCCTGACTTCATCCACATTGCCTTTTGGTCCTGACTTCATCCATGTTGCCCTTTGGTCCTGACTTCATCCATTTTGCCTTTTGGTCCTGACTTCATCCATATTGCCAGTTGGTCCAGAGTACATCAGTATTGCGTGGTGGTCCTGACTTCATCCGTATTGCCTGGTGGTCTTGAGTTCATCCATATTGCCTGTTGGTCCTGACTTCATCCGTATTGTTTTGGGGTCCTGACTTCATCCGTCCTGTTGGTCCTGACTTCATCCGTATTGCCTGCTGGGCCTGACTTTATCCATATTGCCTGGTTGTCCTGAGTTCATCCATATTGCCTGGTGGTCCTGACTTCATGTATTTTGCCTGTTGGCGGTGACTTCATCCATATTGCCTGGTGGTCCTGACTTCACCAATATTGCCTGTTGGTCCTGAGTTCATCAGTATTGCCTGATGGTCCTGACTTCATCCATATTGCCTGGTGGTCCTGAGTTCATCAATATTGCCTGGTGGTCCTGACTTCATCCACATTGCCTGTTGGTCCTGACTTCCTCCATATTGACTGGTGGTCCTGAGTTCATCCATATTGACTGGTGGTCCTGAGTTCATCCATATTGCCTGGTGGTCCTGACTTCATCCGTATTGCCTGCTGCGCCTGACTTCATCCATATTGCCTGGTGGTCCTGACTTCATCCGTATTGCCTGGTGGGCCTAACTTTATCCATATTACCTGGTGGTACTGAGTTCATCCATATTGCCTGGTGGTCCTGACTTCATGTATTTTGCCTGTTGGCGGTGACTTCATCCATATTGCCTGGTGGTCCTGACTTCCTCCATATTGACTGGTGGTCCTGAGTTCATCCATATTGACTGGTGGTCCTGAGTTCATCCATATTGCCTGGTGGTCCTGACTTCATCCATATTGCCTGGTGGTCCTGAGTTCATCCATATTACCTGGTTGTCCTGAGTTCATCTATATTGCCTGGTGGTCCTGACTTCATGCATTTTGCCTGGTGGTACTGACTTCCTCCATATTGACTGGTGGTCCTGAGTTCATCCATATTGCCTGGTGGTCCTGAGTTCATCCATATTGCCTGGTGGTCCTGACTTCATCCGTATTGCCTGGTGGGCCTGACTTTATTCATATTACCTGTTGGTACTGAGTTCATCCATATTGCCTGGTTGTCCTGAGTTCATCCATATTGCTTGGTGGTCCTGACTTCATGTATTTTGCCTGTTGGCGGTGACTTCATCCATATTGCCTGGTGGTCCTGAGTTCATCAGTATTGCCTGATGGTCCTGACTTCATCCGTATTGCCTGGTGGTCCTGAGTTCATCAATATTGCCTGGTGGTCCTGACTTCATCCACATTGCCTGGTGGTCCTGACTTCATCTATATTGCCTGGAGCGCCTGACTTCATCCATATTGCCTGTTGGTCCTGACTTCCTCCATATTGACTGGTGGTCCTGAGTTCATCCATTTTGCCTTTTGGTCCTGACTTCATCCATATTGCCAGTTGGTCCTGAGTTCATCCATATTGCCTGGTGGTCCTGACTTCATCCGTATTGCCTGGTGGGCCTGACTTTATCCATATTACCTGTTGGTACTGAGTTCATCCATATTGCCTGGTTGTCCTGAGTTCATCCATATTGCCTGGTGGTCCTGACTTCATGTATTTTGCCTGTTGGCCGTGACTTCATCCATATTGCCTGGTGGTCCTGAGTTCATCAGTATTGCCTGATGGTCCTGACTTCATCCATATTGCCTGGTGGTCCTGAGTTCATCAATATTGCCTGGTGGTCCTGACTTCATCCACATTGCCTGGTGGTCCTGACTTCATCTATATTGCCTGGAGCGCCTGACTTCATCCATATTGCCTGTTGGTCCTGACTTCCTCCATATTGACTGGTGGTCCTGAGTTCATCCATTTTGCCTTTTGGTCCTGACTTCATCCATATTGCCAGTTGGTCCAGAGTACATCAGTATTGCGTGGTGGTCTTGACTTCATCCGTAGTGCCTGGTGGTCCTGAGTTCATCCATATTACCTGGTGGTCCTGAGTTCATCCATATTGCCTGGTGGTCCTGACTTTATCCATATTGCCTGTTGGTCCAGAGTTCATCAGTATTGCCTGGTGGTCCGAACTTCATCCGTATTGCCTGGTGGTCCTGAGTTCATCCATATTGCATGGTGGTCCTGACTTCCTCCATATTGCCTGGTGGTCCTGTGAATCCATATTGCCTGTTGGTCCTGACTTCATCCATGTTGCCTGGTGGTCCTGACTTCATCCATGTTGCCTGGTGGTCCTGACTTCATCCGTATTGCCTGGTGGTCCTGAGTTCATCCATATTGCCTGGTGGTCCTGAGTTCATCCATATTGTCTGTTGGTCCTGACTTCATCCATATTGTTTTGGGGTCCTGACTTCATCTGTCCTGTTGGTCCTGACTTCATCCATGTTGCCTGGTGGTCCTGACTTCATCCATGTTGCCTGGTGGTCCTGACTTCATCCGTATTGCCTGGTGGTCCTGACTTCATCTATATTGCCTGGAGCGCCTGACTTCATCCATATTGCCTGTTGGTCCTGACTTCCTCCATATTGACTGGTGGTCCTGAGTTCATCCATTTTGCCTTTTGGTCCTGACTTCATCCATATTGCCAGTTGGTCCTGAGTTCATCCATATTGCCTGGTGGTCCTGACTTCATCCGTATTGCCTGGTGGGCCTGACTTTATCCATATTACCTGTTGGTACTGAGTTCATCCATATTGCCTGGTTGTCCTGAGTTCATCCATATTGCCTGGTGGTCCTGACTTCATGTATTTTGCCTGTTGGCCGTGACTTCATCCATATTGCCTGGTGGTCCTGAGTTCATCAGTATTGCCTGATGGTCCTGACTTCATCCATATTGCCTGGTGGTCCTGAGTTCATCAATATTGCCTGGTGGTCCTGACTTCATCCACATTGCCTGGTGGTCCTGACTTCATCTATATTGCCTGGAGCGCCTGACTTCATCCATATTGCCTGTTGGTCCTGACTTCCTCCATATTGACTGGTGGTCCTGAGTTCATCCATTTTGCCTTTTGGTCCTGACTTCATCCATATTGCCAGTTGGTCCAGAGTACATCAGTATTGCGTGGTGGTCTTGACTTCATCCGTAGTGCCTGGTGGTCCTGAGTTCATCCATATTACCTGGTGGTCCTGAGTTCATCCATATTGCCTGGTGGTCCTGACTTTATCCATATTGCCTGTTGGTCCAGAGTTCATCAGTATTGCCTGGTGGTCCGAACTTCATCCGTATTGCCTGGTGGTCCTGAGTTCATCCATATTGCATGGTGGTCCTGACTTCCTCCATATTGCCTGGTGGTCCTGTGAATCCATATTGCCTGTTGGTCCTGACTTCATCCATGTTGCCTGGTGGTCCTGACTTCATCCATGTTGCCTGGTGGTCCTGACTTCATCCGTATTGCCTGGTGGTCCTGAGTTCATCCATATTGCCTGGTGGTCCTGAGTTCATCCATATTGTCTGTTGGTCCTGACTTCATCCATATTGTTTTGGGGTCCTGACTTCATCTGTCCTGTTGGTCCTGACTTCATCCACATTGCCTGTTGGTCCTGACTTCATCCATGTTGCCCTTTGGTCCTGACTTCATCCATTTTGCCTTTTGGTCCTGACTTCATCCATATTGCCAGTTGGTCCAGAGTACATCAGTATTGCGTGGTGGTCCTGACTTCATCCGTATTGCCTGGTGGTCTTGAGTTCATCCATATTGCCTGTTGGTCCTGACTTCATCCGTATTGTTTTGGGGTCCTGACTTCATCCGTCCTGTTGGTCCTGACTTCATCCGTATTGCCTGCTGGGCCTGACTTTATCCATATTGCCTGGTTGTCCTGAGTTCATCCATATTGCCTGGTGGTCCTGACTTCATGTATTTTGCCTGTTGGCGGTGACTTCATCCATATTGCCTGGTGGTCCTGACTTCACCAATATTGCCTGTTGGTCCTGAGTTCATCAGTATTGCCTGATGGTCCTGACTTCATCCGTATTGCCTGGTGGTCCTGAGTTCATCAATATTGCCTGGTGGTCCTGACTTCATCCACATTGCCTGTTGGTCCTGACTTCCTCCATATTGACTGGTGGTCCTGAGTTCATCCATATTGACTGGTGGTCCTGAGTTCATCCATATTGCCTGGTGGTCCTGACTTCATCCGTATTGCCTGCTGCGCCTGACTTCATCCATATTGCCTGGTGGTCCTGACTTCATCCGTATTGCCTGGTGGGCCTAACTTTATCCATATTACCTGGTGGTACTGAGTTCATCCATATTGCCTGGTGGTCCTGACTTCATGTATTTTGCCTGTTGGCGGTGACTTCATCCATATTGCCTGGTGGTCCTGACTTCCTCCATATTGACTGGTGGTCCTGAGTTCATCCATATTGACTGGTGGTCCTGAGTTCATCCATATTGCCTGGTGGTCCTGACTTCATCCATATTGCCTGGTGGTCCTGAGTTCATCCATATTACCTGGTTGTCCTGAGTTCATCTATATTGCCTGGTGGTCCTGACTTCATGCATTTTGCCTGGTGGTACTGACTTCCTCCATATTGACTGGTGGTCCTGAGTTCATCCATATTGCCTGGTGGTCCTGAGTTCATCCATATTGCCTGGTGGTCCTGACTTCATCCGTATTGCCTGGTGGGCCTGACTTTATCCATATTACCTGTTGGTACTGAGTTCATCCATATTGCCTGGTTGTCCTGAGTTCATCCATATTGCCTGGTGGTCCTGACTTCATGTATTTTGCCTGTTGGCGGTGACTTCATCCATATTGCCTGGTGGTCCTGAGTTCATCAGTATTGCCTGATGGTCCTGACTTCATCCGTATTGCCTGGTGGTCCTGAGTTCATCCATATTGACTGGTGGTCCTGAGTTCATCCATATTGCCTGGTGGTCCTGACTTCATCCATATTGCCTGGTGGTCCTGAGTTCATCCATATTACCTGGTTGTCCTGAGTTCATCTATATTGCCTGGTGGTCCTGACTTCATGCATTTTGCCTGGTGGTACTGACTTCCTCCATATTGACTGGTGGTCCTGAGTTCATCCATATTGCCTGGTGGTCCTGACTTCATCCGTATTGCCTGGTGGGCCTAACTTTATCCATATTACCTGGTGGTACTGAGTTCATCCATATTGCCTGGTGGTCCTGACTTCATGTATTTTGCCTGTTGGCGGTGACTTCATCCATATTGCCTGGTGGTCCTGACTTCCTCCATATTGACTGGTGGTCCTGAGTTCATCCATATTGACTGGTGGTCCTGAGTTCATCCATATTGCCTGGTGGTCCTGACTTCATCCATATTGCCTGGTGGTCCTGAGTTCATCCATATTACCTGGTTGTCCTGAGTTCATCTATATTGCCTGGTGGTCCTGAGTTCATCCATTTTGCCTTTTGGTCCTGACTTCATCCATATTGCCAGTTGGTCCAGAGTACATCAGTATTGCGTGGTGGTCTTGACTTCATCCGTAGTGCCTGGTGGTCCTGAGTTCATCAATATTACCTGGTGGTCCTGAGTTCATCCATATTGCCTGGTGGTCCTGACTTTATCCATATTGCCTGTTGGTCCAGAGTTCATCAGTATTGCCTGGTGGTCCGAACTTCATCCGTATTGCCTGGTGGTCCTGAGTTCATCCATATTGCATGGTGGTCCTGACTTCCTCCATATTGCCTGGTGGTCCTGTGAATCCATATTGCCTGTTGGTCCTGACTTCATCCATGTTGCCTGGTGGTCCTGACTTCATCCATGTTGCCTGGTGGTCCTGACTTCATCCGTATTGCCTGGTGGTCCTGAGTTCATCCATATTGCCTGGTGGTCCTGAGTTCATCCATATTGTCTGTTGGTCCTGACTTCATCCATATTGTTTTGGGGTCCTGACTTCATCTGTCCTGTTGGTCCTGACTTCATCCACATTGCCTGTTGGTCCTGACTTCATCCATGTTGCCCTTTGGTCCTGACTTCATCCATTTTGCCTTTTGGTCCTGACTTCATCCATATTGCCAGTTGGTCCAGAGTACATCAGTATTGCGTGGTGGTCCTGACTTCATCCGTATTGCCTGGTGGTCTTGAGTTCATCCATATTGCCTGTTGGTCCTGACTTCATCCGTATTGTTTTGGGGTCCTGACTTCATCCGTCCTGTTGGTCCTGACTTCATCCGTATTGCCTGCTGGGCCTGACTTTATCCATATTGCCTGGTTGTCCTGAGTTCATCCATATTGCCTGGTGGTCCTGACTTCATGTATTTTGCCTGTTGGCGGTGACTTCATCCATATTGCCTGGTGGTCCTGACTTCACCAATATTGCCTGTTGGTCCTGAGTTCATCAGTATTGCCTGATGGTCCTGACTTCATCCGTATTGCCTGGTGGTCCTGAGTTCATCAATATTGCCTGGTGGTCCTGACTTCATCCACATTGCCTGTTGGTCCTGACTTCCTCCATATTGACTGGTGGTCCTGAGTTCATCCATTTTGCCTTTTGGTCCTGACTTCATCCATATTGCCAGTTGGTCCAGAGTACATCAGTATTGCGTGGTGGTCTTGACTTCATCCGTATTGCCTGTTGGTCCTGACTACATCCACGTTGCCTGTTGGTCCTGACTTCATCCATATTGCCTGTTTGTCCTGACTTCATCCGTATTGCCTGGTGGTCCTGACTTCATGCATTTTGCCTGTTGGTGGTGACTTCAGCCATATTGCCTGTTGGTCCTGACTTTATTCGTATTGCCTGGTGGCCCTGACTTCGTCCATATTGCCTGTTGGTCCAGAGTTCATCAGTATTGCCTGGTGGTCCTGACTTCATCCATGTTGCCTGGTGGTCCTGAGTTAATCCATATTGCCTGGTGGGCCTGACTTTATCCATATTACCTGGTGGTCCTGAGTTCATCCATATTACCTGGTGGTCCTGAGTTCATCCATTTTGCCTTTTGGTCCTGACTTCATCCATATAGCATGTTGGTCCTGACTTCATCCGTATTGCCTGGTGGTCCTGAGTTCATCCGTATTGCCTGGTGGTCCTGACATTATCCATATTGCCTGGTGGCCCTGACTTTGTCCATATTGCCTGTTTGTCCAGAGTTCATCAGTATTGCCTTTTTGTCCTGACTTCATCCATGTTGCCTGGTGGTCCTGACTTCATCCATATAGCCTGGTGGTCCTGACTTCATCCGTATTGCCTGGTGGTCCTGAGTTCATCCTTATTACCTGGTGGTCCTGAGTTCATCCTTATTACCTGGTGGTCCTGAGTTCATCCATATTGCCTGGTGGTCCTGACTTTATCCATATTGCCTGTTGGTCCAGAGTTCATCAGTATTGCCTGGTGGTCCGAACTTCATCCGTATTGCCTGGTGGTCCTGAGTTTATCCGTATTGCCTGGTGGTCCTGACTTCCTCCATATTGCCTGGTGGTCCTGTGAATCCATATTGCCTGTTGGTCATGACTTCATCCCTGTTGCCTGGTGGTCCTGACTTCATTCATGTTGCCAGGTGGTCCTGACTTCATCCATGTTGCCTGTTGGTCCTGACTTCAGCCATATTGCCTGTTGGTCCTGACTTCATCCATATTGCCAGGTGGTTCTGAGTTCATCCATATTGCCTGGTGGTCCTGAGTTAATCCATATTGCCTGGTGGGCCTGACTTTATCCATATTACCTGGTGGTCCTGAGTTCATCCATATTACCTGGTGGTCCTGAGTTCATCCATTTTGCCTGGTGGTCCTGACTTCATCCATATTGCCAGTTGGTCCAGAGTACATCAGTGTTGCCTGGTGGTCTTGACTTCATCCGTATTGCCTGGGGGTCCTGAGTTCATCCGTATTGCCTGTTGGTCCTGACTACATCCACGTTGCCTGTTGGTCCTGACTTCATCCATATTGCCTGTTGGTCCTGACTTCATCCGTATTGCCTGGTGGTCCTGACTTCATGCATTTTGCCTGTTGGTGGTGACTTCATCCATATTGCCTGTTGGTCCTGACTTTATTCGTATTGCCTGGTGGTCCTGAGTTCATCCATATTGCCTGGTGGTCCTGAGTTCATCCATATTACCTGGTGGTCCTGAGTTCATCCATATTGCCTGGTGGTCCTGACTTCATCCATATTGCCTGTTGGTCCTGAGTTCATCAGTATTGCCTGGTGGTCTTGACTTCATCCGTATTGCCTGGGGGTCCTGAGTTAATCCGTATTGCCTGTTGGTCCTGACTTCATCCATATTGCCTGTTGGTCCTGACTTCATCCACGTTGCCTGTTGGTCCTGACTTTATTCGTATTGCCTTGTGGTCCTGAGTTCATCCATATTGCCTGGTGGTCCTGACTTCATCCATATTGCCTGGTGGTCCTGAGTTCATCCATATTTCCTGGTGGTCCTGAGTTCATCCATATTACCTGGTGGTCCTGAGTTCATCCATATTGCCTGGTGGTCCTAACTTCATCCATATTGCCTGTTGGTCCTGAGTTCATCAGTATTGCCTGGTGGTCTTGACTTCATCCGTATTGCCTGGTGGTCCTGAGTTCATCCGTATTGCCTGGTGGTCTTGACTTCATCCGTATTGCCTGGTGGTCCTGAGTTCATCCGTATTGCCTGTTGGTCCTGACTTCATCAACGTTGCCTGTTGGTCCTGACTTCATCCATATTGCCTGGTGGTCCTGAGTTCATCCATATTGCCTGGTGGTCCTGACTTTATCCATATTGCCTGTTGGTCCAGAGTTCATCAGTATTGCCTGGTGGTCCGAACTTCATCCGTATTGCCTGGTGGTCCTGAGTTCATCCATATTGCATGGTGGTCCTGACTTCCTCCATATTGCTGGGTGGTCCTGTGAATCCATATTGCCTGTTGGTCCTGACTTCATCCATGTTGCCTGGTGGTCCTGACTTCATCCATGTTGCCTGGTGGTCCTGACTTCATCCGTATTGCCTGGTGGTCCTGAGTTCATCCGTATTGCCTGGTGGCCCTGACTTAGTCCATATTGCCTGTTGGTCCAGAGTTCATCAGTATTGCCTGGTGGTCCTGACTTCATCCATGTTGCCTGGTGATCCTGACTTCATCCGTAGTGCCTGGTGGGCCTGAGTTCATCCTTATTACCTGGTGGTCCTGAGTTCATCCATATTGCCTGCTGGTCCTGACTTTATCCATATTGCCTGTTGGTCCAGAGTTCATCAGTATTGCCTGGTGGTCCGAACTTCATCCATATTGCCTGGTGGTCCTGAGTTCATCCATATTGCATGGTGGTCCTGACTTCCTCCATATTGCCTGGTGGTCCTGTGAATCCATATTGCCTGTTGGTCCTGACTTCATCCATGTTGCCTGGTGGTCCTGACTTCATCCATGTTGCCTGGTGGTCCTGACTTCATCCGTATTGCCTGGTGGTCCTGACTTCATCCATATTGCCTGGTGGTCCTGAGTTCATCCATATTGCCTGTTGGTCCTGACTTCATCCGTATTGCCTGGTGGTCCTGAGTTCATCCGTATTGCCTGGTGGCCCTGACTTCGTCCATATTGCCTGTTGGTCCAGAGTTCATCAGTATTGCCTGGTGGTCCTGACTTCATCCATGTTAGCTGGTGGTCCTGACTTCATCCATATTGCCTGGTGGTCCTGACTTCATCCGTAGTGCCTGGTGGGCCTGAGTTCATCCATATTGCCTGGTGGTCCTGACTTTATCCATATTGCCTGTTGGTCCCGAGTTCATCAGTATTGCCTGGTGGTCCGAACTTCATCCGTATTGCCTGGTGGTCCTGACTTCATCTGGATTGCCTGGTGGTCCTGAGTTCATCCGTATTGCCTGGTGGTTCTGAGTACATCCGTATTGCCTGGTGGTCCTGACTTCATCCATATTGCCTGGTGGTCCTGACTTCATCCATATCGCCTGGTGGTCCTGTGAATCCATATTGCCTGGTGGTCCTGACATCATCTATATTGCCTGGGTTCCTGACTTCGTCCATATTGCCTGTTGGTCCTGACTTCATCCGTATTGCCTGGTGGTCCTGACTTCATGCATTTTTCCTGTTGGTGGTGACTTCATCCATATTGCTTGGAGCTCCTGACTTCATCCATATTGCCTGGTGGTCCTGACTTCCTCCATATTGCCTGGTGGTCCTGACTTCATCCATGTTGCCAGTTGGTCCAGAGTTCATCAGTATTGCCTGGTGGTCTTGACTTCATCCGTATTGCCTGGGGGTCCTGTTTTCATCCGTATTGCCTGTTGGTCCTGACTTCATCCACGTTGACTGTTGGTCCTGACTTCATCCATATTGCCTGGTGGTCCTGAGTTCATCCTTATTACCTGGTGGTCCTGAGTTCATCCTTATTACCTGGTGGTCCTGAGTTCATCCATATTGCCTGGTGGTCCTGAGTTAATCCATATTGCCTGGTGGGCCTGACTTAATCCGTATTGCCTGGTGGGCCTGACTTCATCCGTATTGCCTGGTGGTTCTGAGTTCATCCATATTGCCTGTTGGTCGTGACTTCATCCGTATTGCCTGGTGGTCCTGACTTCATCCGTATTAACTGGTGGTCCTGACTTCCTGCATTTTGCCTGTTGGTGGTGACTTCATCCATATTGCCTGTTGGTCCTGACTTTATTTGTATTGCCTGGAGCTCCTGACTTCATCCATATTTCCTGGTGGCCTTGACTTCATCCATATTGCCTGTTGGTCCATAGTTCATCAGTATTGCCTGCCTGTCCTGACTTCATCCATGTTGCCTGGTGGTCCTGACTTCATCCATATTGCCTGGTGGTCCTGAGTTCATCCATATTTCCTGGTGGTCCTGAGTTCATCCTTATTACCTGGTGGTCCTGAGTTCATCCATATTGCCTGGTGGTCCTGAGTTCATCCATTTTGCCTGGTGGTCCTGAGTTCATCCATATTACCTGGTGGTCCTGAGTTCATCCATATTGCCTGGTGTTCCTGAGTTCATCCATTTTGCCTGGTGGTCCTGAGTTAATCCATATTGCCTGTTGGTCCTGACTTTATCCACGTTGCCTGTTGGTCCTGACTTCATCTGTATTGCCTGGTGGTCCTGACTTTATCTGTATTGCCTGGTTGTCCTGACTTCCTCCACATTGCCTGTTGGTCCTGACTTCATCCGTATTGCCCGGTGGTCCTGACTTAATGCATTTTGACTGTTGGTGGTGACTTCATCCACATTGCCTGTTGGTCCTGACTTTATTCGTATTGCCTGGTGGTCCTGAGTTCATCCATATTGCCTGGTGGTCCTGAGTTCATCCATATTACCTGGTGGTCCTGAGTTCATCCATATTGCCTGGTGGTCCTGACTTCATCCATATTGCCTGTTGGTCCTGAGTTCATCAGTATTGCCTGGTGGTCTTGACTTCATCCGTATTGCCTGGGGGTCCTGAGTTAATCCGTATTGCCTGTTGGTCCTGACTTCATCCATATTGCCTGTTGGTCCTGACTTCATCCACGTTGCCTGTTGGTCCTGACTTTATTCGTATTGCCTTGTGGTCCTGAGTACATCCATATTGCCTGGTGGTCCAGACTTCATCCATATTGCCTGGTGGTCCTGAGTTCATCCATATTTCCTGGTGGTCCTGAGTTCATCCATATTACCTGGTGGTCCTGAGTTCATCCATATTGCCTGGTGGTCCTAACTTCATCCATATTGCCTGTTGGTCCTGACTTCATCAACGTTGCCTGTTGGTCCTGACTTCATCCATATTGCCTGGTGGTCCTGACTTCATCCATGTTGCCTGGTGGTCCTGAGTTCATCCATTTTGCCTGGTGGTCCTGAGTTCATCCTTATTACCTGGTGGTCCTGAGTTCATCCATATTGCCTGGTGTTCCTGAGTTCATCAATTTTGCCTGGTGGTCCTGAGTTCATCCATATTGCCTGGTGGTCCTGACTTCATCCATATTGCCTGGTGGTCCTAACTTCATCCATATTGCCTGTTGGTCCTGAGTTCATCAGTATTGCCTGGTGGTCTTGACTTCCTCCATATTGCCTGGTGGTCCTGTGAATCCATATTGCCTGTTGGTCATGACTTCATCCCTGTTGCCTGGTGGTCCTGACTTCATTCATGTTGCCAGGTGGTCCTGACTTCATCCATGTTGCCTGTTGGTCCTGACTTCAGCCATATTGCCTGTTGGTCCTGACTTCATCCATATTGCCAGGTGGTTCTGAGTTCATCCATATTGCCTGGTGGTCCTGAGTTAATCCATATTGCCTGGTGGGCCTGACTTTATCCATATTACCTGGTGGTCCTGAGTTCATCCATATTACCTGGTGGTCCTGAGTTCATCCATTTTGCCTGGTGGTCCTGACTTCATCCATATTGCCAGTTGGTCCAGAGTACATCAGTATTGCCTGGTGGTCTTGACTTCATCCGTATTGCCTGGGGGTCCTGAGTTCATCCGTATTGCCTGTTGGTCCTGACTACATCCACGTTGCCTGTTGGTCCTGACTTCATCCATATTGCCTGTTGGTCCTGACTTCATCCGTATTGCCTGGTGGTCCTGACTTCATGCATTTTGCCTGTTGGTGGTGACTTCATCCATATTGCCTGGTGGTCCTGACTTCACCAATATTGCCTGTTGTTCTAGAGTTCATCAGTATTGCCTGGTGGTCCGGGCTTCATCCGTATTGCCTGGTGGTCCTGAGTTCATCCGTATTGCCTGTTGGTCCAGAGTTAATCAGTATTGCCTGGTGGTCCTGACTTCATCCATGTTGCCTTGTGGTCCTGACTTCATCCATATTGCCTGCTGGTCCTGACTTAATCCGTCTTGCCTGGTGGTTTTGACTTCATCCGTATTGCCTGGGGGCCTTGAGTACATCCGTATTGCCTGGTGGTCCTGACATCATCCATATTGCCTGGTTGTCCTGACTTCATCCATATTGCCTGTTGGTCCTGACTTTATTCGTATTGCCTGGTGGTCCTGAGTTCATCCATATTGCCTGGTGGTCCTGAGTTCATCCATATTACCTGGTGGTCCTGAGTTCATCCATATTGCCTGGTGGTCCTGACTTCATCCATATTGCCTGTTGGTCCTGAGTTCATCAGTATTGCCTGGTGGTCTTGACTTCATCCGTATTGCCTGGGGGTCCTGAGTTAATCCGTATTGCCTGTTGGTCCTGACTTCATCCATATTGCCTGTTGGTCCTGACTTCATCCACGTTGCCTGTTGGTCCTGACTTTATTCGTATTGCCTTGTGGTCCTGAGTTCATCCATATTGCCTGGTGGTCCTGACTTCATCCATATTGCCTGGTGGTCCTGAGTTCATCCATATTTCCTGGTGGTCCTGAGTTCATCCATATTACCTGGTGGTCCTGAGTTCATCCATATTGCCTGGTGGTCCTGAGTTCATCAGTATTGCCTGGTGGTCTTGACTTCATCCGTATTGCCTGGTGGTCCTGAGTTCATCCGTATTGCCTGGTGGTCTTGACTTCATCCGTATTGCCTGGTGGTCCTGAGTTCATCCGTATTGCCTGTTGGTCCTGACTTCATCAACGTTGCCTGTTGGTCCTGACTTCATCCATATTGCCTGGTGGTCCTGACTTCATCCATGTTGCCTGGTGGTCCTGACTTCATCCATATTGCCTGTTGGTCCTGACTTCATCAACGTTGCCTGTTGGTCCTGACTTCATCCATATTGCCTGGTGGTCCAGAGTTAATCAGTATTGCCTGGTGGTCCTGACTTCATCCATGTTGCCTTGTGGTCCTGACTTCATCCATATTGCCTGCTGGTCCTGACTTAATCCGTCTTGCCTGGTGGTTTTGACTTCATCCGTATTGCCTGGGGGCCTTGAGTACATCCGTATTGCCTGGTGGTCCTGACATCATCCATATTGCCTGGTTGTCCTGACTTCATCCATATTGCCTGTTGGTCCTGACTTCATCCATATTGCCTGTTGGTCCTGACTTCCTCCATATTGCCTGGTGGTCCTGAGTTCATCCATATTGCCTGGTGGTCCTGAGTTCATCCATATTGCCTGGTGGTCCTGAGTTCATTCATATTGCCTGGTGGTCCTGAGTTCATCCTTATTACCTGGTGGTCCTGAGTTCATCCATATTGCCTGGTGGTCCTGAGTTCATCCATATTGACTGGTGGTCCTGACTTCATCCATATTGCCTGTTGGTCCAGAGTTAATCAGTATTGCCTGGTGGTCCTGACTTCATCCATGTTGCCTGATGGTCCTGACTTCATCCATATTGCCTGCTGGTCCTGACTTAATCCGTTTTGCCTGGTGGTTTTGACTTCATCCGTATTGCCTGGGGGCCTTGAGTACATCCGTATTGCCTGGTGGTCCTGACATCATCCATATTGCCTGGTGGTCCTGAGTTCATCCATATTACCTGGTGGTCCTGAGTTCATCCATATTGCCTGGTGGTCCTGAGTTCATCCATTTTGCCTGGTGGTCCTGAGTTAATCCATATTGCCTGTTGGTCCTGACTTCATCCACGTTGCATTTTGGTCCTGACTTCATCTGTATTGCCTGGTGGTCCTGACTTCATCTGTATTGCCTGGTTGTCCTGACTTCCTCCACATTGCCTGTTGGTCCTGACTTCCTCCATATTGACTGGTGGGCCTGACTTTGTCCATATTACCTGGTGGTACTGAGTTCATCCATATTGCCTGGTTGTCCTGACTTCACCAATATTGCCTGTTGGTCCTGAGTTCATCAGTATTGCCTGATGGTCCTGACTTCATCCGTATTGCCTGGTGGTCCTGAGTTCATCCGTATTGCCTGGTGGTCCTGACTTCATCCACATTGCCTGGTGGTCCTGACTTCATCTATATTGCCTGGAGCGCCTGACTTCATCCATATTGCCTGTTGGTCCTGAGTTCATCCATATTGACTGGTGGTCCTGAGTTCATCCATATTGACTGGTGGTCCTGAGTTCATCCATATTGCCTGGTGGTCCTGACTTCATCCGTATTGCCTGCTGGGCCTGACTTTATCCATATTACCTGGTGGTACTGAGTTCATCCATATTGCCTGGTTGTCCTGAGTTCATCCATATTGCCTGGTGGTCCTGACTTCATCCATGTTCCTTGGAGGTCCTGAGTTCATCCGTATTCCCTAGTGGTTCTGAGTTCATCCATATTGCCTGTTGGTCCTGACTTCATCAACGTTGCCAGTTGGTCCTGACTTCATCCATTTTGCTTGTTGGTCCTGACTTCATCCATATTGCCTGTTGGTCCTGACTTCATCCACGTTGCCTGTTAGTCCTGACTTCACCCATTTTGCCTGTTGGTCCTGACTTCATCCATATTGCCTGTTGGTCCTGACTTCATCCGTTTTGCCTTGTGGTCTTGACTTCATCTGTATTGCCTGGCGGCCTTGAGTTCATCCATATTGACTGGTGGTCCTGACTTCATCCATATTGCCTGTTGGTCCAGAGTTAATCAGTATTGCCTGGTGGTCCTGACTTCATCCATGTTGCCTGATGGTCCTGACTTCATCCATATTGCCTGCTGGTCCTGACTTAATCCGTTTTGCCTGGTGGTTTTGACTTCATCCGTATTGCCTGGGGGCCTTGAGTACATCCGTATTGCCTGGTGGTCCTGACATCATCCATATTGCCTGGTTGTCCTGACTTCATCCATATTGCCTGTTGGTCCTGACTTCATCCATATTGCCTGTTGGTCCTGACTTCCTCCATATTGCCTAGTGGTCCTGAGTTCATCCATATTGCCTGGTGGTCCTGAGTTCATCCATATTGCCTGGTGGTCCTGAGTTCATTCATATTGCCTGGTGGTCCTGAGTTCATCCTTATTACCTGGTGGTCCTGAGTTCATCCATATTGCCTGGTGGTCCTGAGTTCATCCATTTTGCCTGGTGGTCCTGAGTTCATCCATTTTGCCTGGTGGTCCTGAGTTAATCCATATTGCCTGTTGGTCCTGACTTCATCCACGTTGCCTGTTGGTCCTGACTTCATCTGTATTGCCTGGTGGTCCTGACTTCATCTGTATTGCCTGGTTGTCCTGACTTCCTCCACATTGCCTGTTGGTCCTGACTTCATCCGTATTGCCCGGTGGTCCTGACTTAATGCATTTTGACTGTTGGTGGTGACTTCATCCACATTGCCTGTTGGTCTTGACTTTATTCGTATTGCCTGGTGGTCCTGAGTTCATCCATATTGCCTGGTGGTCCTGAGTTCATCCATATTACCTGGTGGTCCTGAGTTCATCCATATTGCCTGGTGGTCCTGACTTCATCCATATTGCCTGTTGGTCCTGAGTTCATCAGTATTGCCTGGTGGTCTTGACTTCATCCGTATTGCCTGGGGGTCCTGAGTTCATCCGTATTGCCTGTTGGTCCTGACTTCATCCATATTGCCTGTTGGTCCTGACTTCATCCACGTTGCCTGTTGGTCCTGACTTTATTTGTATTGCCTTGTGGTCCTGAGTTCATCTATATTGCCTGGAGCTCCTGACTTCATCCATATTGCCTGTTGGTGCTGACTTCCTCCATATTGAATGGTGGTCCTGAGTTCATCCATATTGCCTGGTGGTCCTGAGTTCATCCATATTACCTGGTGGTCATGACTTTATCCATATTACCTGGTGGTACTGAGTTCATCCATATTGCCTGGTTGTCCTGACTTCATGCATTTTGCCTGTTGGTGGTGACTTCATCCATATTGCCTGGTGGTCCTGACTTCACCAATATTGCCTGTTGGTCTAGAGTTCATCAGTATTGCCTGGTGGTCCGGGCTTCATCCGTATTGCCTGGTGGTCCTGAGTTCATCCGTATTGCCTGTTGGTCCAGAGTTAATCAGTATTGCCTGGTGGTCCTGACTTCATCCATGTTGCCTGGTGGTCCTGACTTCATCCATATTGCCTGCTGGTCCTGACTTAATCCGTTTTGCCTGGTGGTTTTGACTTCATCCGTATTGCCTGGGGGCCTTGAGTACATCCGTATTGCCTGGTGGTCCTGACATCATCCATATTGCCTGGTTGTCCTGACTTCATCCATATTGCCTGTTGGTCCTGACTTCATCCATATTGCCTGTTGGTCCTGACTTCCTCCATATTGCCTAGTGGTCCTGAGTTCATCCATATTGCCTGGTGGTCCTGAGTTCATCCATATTGCCTGGTGGTCCTGAGTTCATCCTTATTACCTGGTGGTCCTGAGTTCATCCATATTGCCTGGTGGTCCTGAGTTCATCCATTTTGCCTGGTGGTCCTGAGTTCATCCATTTTGCCTGGTGGTCCTGAGTTAATCCATATTGCCTGTTGGTCCTGACTTCATCCACGTTGCCTGTTGGTCCTGACTTCATCTGTATTGCCTGGTGGTCCTGACTTCATCTGTATTGCCTGGTTGTCCTGACTTCCTCCACATTGCCTGTTGGTCCTGACTTCATCCGTATTGCCCGGTGGTCCTGACTTAATGCATTTTGACTGTTGGTGGTGACTTCATCCACATTGCCTGTTGGTCTTGACTTTATTCGTATTGCCTGGTGGTCCTCAGTTCATCCATATTGCCTGGTGGACCTGAGTTCATCCATATTACCTGGTGGTCCTGAGTTCATCCATATTGCCTGGTGGTCCTGACTTCATCCATATTGCCTGTTGGTCCTGAGTTCATCAGTATTGCCTGGTGGTCTTGACTTCATCCGTATTGCCTGGGGGTCCTGAGTTCATCCGTATTGCCTGTTGGTCCTGACTTCATCCATATTGCCTGTTGGTCCTGACTTCATCCACGTTGCCTGTTGGTCCTGACTTTATTTGTATTGCCTTGTGGTCCTGAGTTCATCTATATTGCCTGGAGCTCCTGACTTCATCCATATTGCCTGTTGGTGCTGACTTCCTCCATATTGAATGGTGGTCCTGAGTTCATCCATATTGCCTGGTGGTCCTGAGTTCATCCATATTACCTGGTGGTCATGACTTTATCCATATTACCTGGTGGTACTGAGTTCATCCATATTGCCTGGTTGTCCTGACTTCATGCATTTTGCCTGTTGGTGGTGACTTCATCCATATTGCCTGGTGGTCCTGACTTCACCAATATTGCCTGTTGGTCTAGAGTTCATCAGTATTGCCTGGTGGTCCGGGCTTCATCCGTATTGCCTGGTGGTCCTGAGTTCATCCGTATTGCCTGTTGGTCCAGAGTTAATCAGTATTGCCTGGTGGTCCTGACTTCATCCATGTTGCCTGGTGGTCCTGACTTCATCCATATTGCCTGCTGGTCCTGAGTTCATCCATTTTGCCTGGTGGTCCTGAGTTCATCCATATTACCTGGTGGTCCTGAGTTCATCCATATTGCCTGGTGGTCCTGAGTTCATCCATTTTGCCTGGTGGTCCTGAGTTAATCCATATTGCCTGTTGGTCCTGACTTCACCAATATTGCCTGTTGGTCCTGTGTTCATCAGTATTGCCTGATGGTCCTGACTTCATCCGTATTGCCTGGTGGTCCTGAGTTCATCAATATTGCCTGGTGGTCCTGACTTCATCCACATTGCCTGGTGGTCCTGACTTCATCTATATTGCCTGGAGCGCCTGACTTCATCCATATTGCCTGTTGGTCCTGACTTCCTCCATATTGACTGGTGGTCCTGAGTTCATCCATATTGCCTGGTGGTCCTGACTTCATGCATTTTGCCTGGTGGTACTGACTTCACCAATATTGCCTGTTGGTCTAGAGTTCATCAGTATTGCCTGGTTTTCCGGGCTTCATCAGTATTGCCTGATGGTCCTGACTTCATCCGCATTGCCTGGTGGTCCTGAGTTCATCCATATTACCTGGTGGTCATGACTTTATCCATATTACCTGGTGGTACTGAGTTCATCCATATTGCCTGGTTGTCCTGACTTCATGCATTTTGCCTGTTGGTGGTGACTTCATCCATATTGCCTGGTGGTCCTGACTTCACCAATATTGCCTGTTGTTCTAGAGTTCATCAGTATTGCCTGGTGGTCCGGGCTTCATCCGTATTGCCTGGTGGTCCTGAGTTCATCCGTATTGCCTGTTGGTCCAGAGTTAATCAGTATTGCCTGGTGGTCCTGACTTCATCCATGTTGCCTTGTGGTCCTGACTTCATCCATATTGCCTGCTGGTCCTGACTTAATCCGTCTTGCCTGGTGGTTTTGACTTCATCCGTATTGCCTGGGGGCCTTGAGTACATCCGTATTGCCTGGTGGTCCTGACATCATCCATATTGCCTGGTTGTCCTGACTTCATCCATATTGCCTGTTGGTCCTGACTTCATCCATATTGCCTGTTGGTCCTGACTTCCTCCATATTGCCTGGTGGTCCTGAGTTCATCCATATTGCCTGGTGGTCCTGAGTTCATCCATATTGCCTGGTGGTCCTGAGTTCATTCATATTGCCTGGTGGTCCTGAGTTCATCCTTATTACCTGGTGGTCCTGAGTTCATCCATATTGCCTGGTGGTCCTGAGTTCATCCATTTTGCCTGGTGGTCCTGAGTTCATCCATATTACCTGGTGGTCCTGAGTTCATCCATATTGCCTGGTGGTCCTGAGTTCATCCATTTTGCCTGGTGGTCCTGAGTTAATCCATATTGCCTGTTGGTCCTGACTTCATCCACGTTGCATTTTGGTCCTGACTTCATCTGTATTGCCTGGTGTCCTGACTTCATCTGTATTGCCTGGTTGTCCTGACTTCCTCCACATTGCCTGTTGGTCCTGACTTCCTCCATATTGACTGGTGGGCCTGACTTTGTCCATATTACCTGGTGGTACTGAGTTCATCCATATTGCCTGGTTGTCCTGACTTCACCAATATTGCCTGTTGGTCCTGAGTTCATCAGTATTGCCTGATGGTCCTACTTCATCCGTATTGCCTGGTGGTCCTGAGTTCATCCGTATTGCCTGGTGGTCCGGACTTCATCCACATTGCCTGGTGGTCCTGACTTCATCTATATTGCCTGGAGCGCCTGACTTCATCCATATTGCCTGTTGGTCCTGAGTTCATCCATATTGACTGGTGGTCCTGAGTTCATCCATATTGGACTGGTGGTCCTGAGTTCATCCATATTGCCTGGTGGTCCTGACTTCATCCGTATGCCTGCTGGGGCCTGACTTTATCCATATTACCTGGTGGTACTGAGTTCATCCATATTGCCTGGTTGTCCTGAGTTCATCCATATTGCCTGGTGGTCCTGACTTCATCCATGTTCCTTGGAGGTCCTGAAGTTCATCCGTTCCCTAGTGGTTCTGAGTTCATCCATATTGCCTGTTGGTCCCTGACTTCATCAACGTTGCAGTTGGTCCTGACTTCATCCATTTTGCTTGTTGGTCCTGACTTCATCCATATTGCCTGTTGGTCCTGACTTCATCCACGTTGCCTGTTAGTCCTGACTTCACCCATTTTGCCTGTTGGTCCTGACTTTCATCCATATTGCCTGTTGGTCTGACTTCATCCGTTTTGCCTTGTGGTCTTGACTTCATCTGTATTGCCTGGCGGCCTTGAGTTCATCCATATTGACTGGTGGTCCTGACTTCATCCATATTGCCTGTTGGTCCAGAGTTAATCAGTATTGCCTGGTGGTCCTGACTTCATCCATGTTGCCTGATGGTCCTGACTTCATCCATATTGCCTGCTGGTCCTGACTTAATCCGTTTTGCCTGGTGGTTTTGACTTCATCCGTATTGCCTGGGGCCTTGAGTACATCCGTATTGCCCTGGTGGTCCTGACATCATCCATATTGCCTGGTTGTCCTGACTTCATCCAATATTGCCTGTTGTCCTGACTTCATCCATATTGCCTGTTGGTCCTGACTTCCTCCTATTGCCTAGTGGTCCTGAGTTCATCATATTGCCTGGTGGTCCTGAGTTCATCCATATTGCCTGGTGGTCCTGAGTTCATTCATATTGCCTGGTGGTCCTGAGTTCATCCTTATTACCTGGTGGTCCTGAGTTCATCCATATTGCTGGTGGTCCTGAGTTCATCCATTTTGCCTGGTGGTCCTGAGTTCATCCATATTACCTGGTGGTCCTGAGTTCATCCATATTGCCTGGTGGTCCTGAGTTCATCCATTTTGCCTGGTGGTCCTGAGTTAATCCATATTGCCTGTTGGTCCTGACTTCATCCACGTTGCCTGTTGGTCCTGACTTCATCTGTATTGCCTGGTGGTCCTGACTTCATCTGTATTGCCTGGTTGTCCTGACTCCTCACATTGCCTGTTGGTTCCTGACTTCATCCGTATTGCCCCGGCTGACTTCATCCGTATGCCCGGTGGTCCTGACTTAATGCATTTTGACTGTTGGTGGTGACTTCATCCACATTGCCTGTTGTTCTTGACTTTATTCGTATTGCCTGGTGGTCCTGAGTTCATCCATATTGCCTGGTGGTCCTGAGTTCATCCATATTACCTGGTGGTCCTGAGTTCATCCATATTGCCTGGTGGTCCTGACTTCATCCATATTGCCTGTTGGTCCTGAGTTCATCAGTATTGCCTGGTGGTTCTTGACTTCATCCGTATTGCCTGGGGGTCCTGAGTTCATCCGTATTGCCTGTTGGTCCTGACTTCATCCATATTGCCTGTTTGGTCCTGACTTCATCCACGTTGCCTGTTGGTCCTGACTTTATTTGTATTGCCTTGTGGTCCTGAGTTCATCTATATTGCCTGGAGCTCCTGACTTCATCCATATTGCCTGTTGGTGCTGACTTCCTCCATATTGAATGGTGGTCCTGAGTTCATCCATATTGCCTGGTGGTCCTGAGTTCATCCATATTACCTGGTGGTCATGACTTATCCATATTACCTGGTGGTACTGAGTTCATCCATATTGCCTGGTTGTCCTGACTTCATGCATTTTTGCCTGTTGGTGGTGACTTCATCCATATTGCCTGGTGGTCCTGACTTCACCAATATTGCCTGTTGGTCTAGAGTTCATCAGTATTGCCTGGTGGTCCGGGCTTCATCCGTATTGCCTGTGGTCCTGAGTTCATCCGTATTGCCTGTTGGTCCAGAGTTAATCAGTATTGCCTGGTGGTCCTGACTTCATCCATGTTGCCTGGTGGTCCTGACTTCATCCATATTGCCTGCTGGTCCTGACTTAATCCGTTTTGCCTGGTGGTTTTGACTTCATCCGTATTGCCTGGGGGCCTTGAGTACATCCGTATTGCCTGGTGGTCCTGACATCATCCATATTGCCTGGTTGTCCTGACTTCATCCTATTGCCTGTTGGTCCTGACTTCATCCATATTGCTGTTGGTCCTGACTTCCTCCATATTGGCCTAGTGGTCCTGAGTTCATCCATATTGCCTGGTGGTCCTGAGTTCATCCATATTGCCTGGTGGTCTGAGTTCATCTTATTGCCTGGTGGTCCTGAGTTCATCCATATTGCCTGGTGGTCCTGAGTTCATCCATATTGCCTGGTGGTCCTGAGTTCATCCATATTTGCCTGGTGGTCCTGACTTAATCCATATTGCCTGTTGGTCCTGNATCCATATTGCCTGGTGGTCCTGACTTTCATCCAATATTGCCTGTTGGTCCTGAGTTCATCATATTGCCTGAGCTGTCCTGACTTCATCCATATTGCCTGGTGGTCCTGAGTTCATCCATATTGCCTGGTGGTCCTGACTTCATCCATATTGCCTGGTGGTCCTGGTCATCCTTTGCCTGGTGGTCCTGAGTTCATCCATATTGCCTGGTGGTCCTGACTTAACCATATTGCCTGGTGGTCCTGAGTTCATCCGTATTGCCTGGTGGTCCTGACTTATCATCCATATTGCCTGGTGGTCCTGACTCATCCATATTGCCTGGTGGTCCTGTGATTCAATATTGCCTGGTGGTCCTGACTTCATCTATATTGCCTTGGTCCTGACTTCATCCTATTGCCTGGTGGTCCTGACTTCATCCGTATTGCCTGGTGGTCCTGACTTCATCATTTGCCTGTGGTCCTGACTTCATCCATATTGCCTGGTGGTCCTGACTTCATCATATTGCTGGTGTCCTGACTTCATCCAATGCCTGGTGGTCCTGACTTCATCCATATTGCCTGGTGGTCCTGACTTCATCCATATTGCCTGTTGGTCCTGAGTTCATCAGTATTGCTGGTGGTCCTGACTTCATCCATATTGCCTGGTGGTCCTGACTTCATCCATATTGCCTGGTGGTCCTGAGTTCATCCATATTGCCTGTGGTCCTGACTTCATCCATATTGCCTGGTGGTCCTGACTTCATCATATTGCCTGTTGGTCCTGACTTCATCCATATTGCCTGGTGGTCCTGACTTCATCCAATTGCCTGGTGGTCCTGACTTCATCCATATTACTGGTGGTCCTGAGTTCATCCATATTGCCTGGTGGTCCTGACTTCATCCATATTGCCTGGTGGTCCTGACTTCATCCATATTGCCTGTTGGTCCTGACTTCATCCTATTGCCTGGTGGTCCTGACTTCATCCATATTGCCTGGTGGTCCTGACTTCATCCATTTGCCTGTTGGTCCTGACTTCATCCATATTGCCTGTTGTCCTGACTTCATCAGTATTGCCTGGTGGTCCTGACTTCATCCATATTGCCTGGTGGTCCTGACTTCATCCATATTGCCTGGTGGCCTGAGTTCATCAGTATTGCCTGGTTGTCCTGACTTCATCCATATTGCCTGGTGGTCCTGACTTCATCCGTATTGCCTGGTGGTCCTGACTTCATCCATATTGCCTGGTGGTCCTGACTCCTCCATATTTGCCTGGTGGTCCTGAGTTCATCCATATTGCCTGGTGGTCCTGACTTCATCCATATTGCCTGGTGGTTCTGAGTTCATCCGTATTGCCTGGTGGTCCTGACTTCATCCATATTGCCTGGTGGTCCTGACTTCATCATATTGCCTGGTGGTGCCTGACTTCATCCATATTGCCTGGTGGTCCTGACTTCATCCATATTGCCTGTTGGTCTGAGTTTCATCATATTCCCTGCCTGGTGGTCCTGAGTTCATCCATATTGCCTGATGGTCTGACTTCATCCATATTGCCTGTTGGTCCTGAGTTCATCCGTATTGCCTGGTGGTCCTGACTTCATCCACATTGCCTGGTGGTCCTGACTTCATCCATATTGCCTGGTGGTCCTGACTTCATCCATATTGCCTGTTGGTCCTGACTTCATCCATATTGACTGGTGGTCCTGAGTTCATCCATATTGCCTGGTGGTCCTGACTTCATCCATATTGCCTGGTGGTCCTGACTTCATCCATATTGCCTGTTGGTCCTGACTTCATCCATATTGCCTGGTGGTCCTGAGTTCATCCATATTGCCTGGTGGTCCTGAGTTCATCCATATTGCCTGGTGGTCCTGAGTTCATCCATATTGCCTGGTGGTCCTGACTTTATCCATATTGCCTGGTGGTCCTGAGTTCATCATATTGCCTGTTGGCCTGACTTCATCCATATTGCCTGGTGGTCCTGACTTCATCCATATTGCCTGGTGGTCCTGAGTTCATCATATTGCCTGTGGTCCTGACTTCATCCGTATTGCCTGGTGGTCCTGAGTTCATCCATATTGCCTGGTGGTCCTGACTTCATCCATATTGCCTGGTGGTCCTGACTTCATCTATATTGCCTGGTGGCCTGACTTCATCCATATTGCCTGTTGGTCCTGACTTCATCCATATTGCTGGTGGTCCTGAGTTCATCCATATTGCCTGGTGGTCCTGATCATCCTATTGCCTGGTGGTCCTGACTTCATCCATATTGCCTGGTGGTCCTGACTTCATCCATATTGCCTGGTGGTCCTGACTTCATCCATATTGCCTGTTGGTCCTGAGTTCATCAGTATTGCCTGAGTCCTGACTTCATCCGTATTGCCTGGTGGTCCTGAGTTCATCCGTATTGCCTGGTGGTCCTGACTTCATCCACATTGCCTGGTGGTCCTGACTTCATCTATATTGCCTGGAGTGCCTGACTTCATCCATTGCCTGTTGGTCCTGACTTCCTCCATATTGACTGGTGGTCCTGAGTTCATCCATATTGCCTGGTGGTCCTGACTTCATCCGTATTGCCTGGTGGTCCTGACTTCATCCATATTGCCTGGTGGTCCTGAGTTCATCCATATTGCCTGGTGGTCCTGAGTTCATCCATATTGCCTGGTGGTCCTGACTTCATGTATTTTGCCTGTTGGCCTGACTTCATCCATATTGCCTGGTGGTCCTGACTTCACCATATTGCCTGTTGGTCCTGACTTCATCAGTATTGCCTGTGGTCCTGACTTCATCCGTATTGCCTGGTGGTCCTGAGTTCCATATATTGCCTGGTGGTCCTGACTTCATCCACTATTGCCTGGTGGTCCTGACTTCATCTATATTGCCTGGTGCGCCTGACTTCATCCATATTGCCTGTTGGTCCTGACTTCTCCATATTGCCTGGTGGTCCTGAGTTCATCCATATTGCCTGGTGGTCCTGACTTCATCCATATTGCCTGGTGGTCCTGACTTCACCATATTGCCTGTTGGTCTGAGTTCATCAGTATTGCCTGGTGGTCCGGGCTTCATCCGTATTGCCTGATGGTCCTGACTTCATCCGCATTGCCTGGTGGTCCTGAGTTCATCCGTATTGCCTGGTGGTCCTGACTTCATTCACATTGCCTGGTGGTCCTGACTTCATCTATATTGCCTGGAGCTCCTGACTTCATCAATATTGCCTGTTGGTCCTGACTTCCTCCATATTGACTGGTGGTCCTGAGTTCATCCATATTGCCTGGTGGTCCTGAGTTCATCCATATTGCCTGGTGGTCCTGACTTCATCCGTATTGCCTGGTGGGCCTGACTTTATCCATATTACCTGGTGGTACTGAGTTCATCCATATTGCCTGGTTGTCCTGAGTTCATCCATATTGCCTGGTGGTCCTGACTTCATGTATTTGCCTGTTGGCGGTGACTTCATCCATATTGCCTGGTGGTCCTGACTTCACCAATATTGCCTGTTGGTCCTGAGTTCATCAGTATTGCCTGATGGTCCTGACTTCATCCGTATTGCCTGGTGGTCCTGAGTTCATCCATATTGCCTGGTGGTCCTGACTTCATCCATATTGCCTGGTGGTCCTGACTTCATCTATATTGCCTGGAGGCCTGACTTCATCCATATTGCCTGTTGGTCCTGACTTCCTCCATATTGCCTGGTGGTCCTGAGTTCATCCATATTGCCTGGTGGTCCTGAGTTCATCCATATTGCCTGGTGGTCCTGACTTCATCCGTATTGCCTGCTGGGCCTGACTTTATCCATATTGCCTGGTGGTCCTGAGTTCATCCATATTGCCTGGTTGTCCTGACTTCATCCATATTGCCTGTTGGTCCTGACTTCCTCCATATTGCCTGGTGGTCCTGAGTTCATCCATATTGACTGGTGGTCCTGAGTTCATCCATATTGCCTGGTGGTCCTGACTTCATCCATATTGCCTGGTGGTCCTGAGTTCATCCATATTACCTGGTTGTCCTGAGTTCATCTATATTGCCTGGTGGTCCTGACTTCATGCATTTTGCCTGGTGGTCCTGACTTCACCAATATTGCCTGTTGGTCTTGAGTTCATCAGTATTGCCTGGTGGTCCTGGCTTCATCCGTATTGCCTGATGGTCCTGACTTCATCCGCATTGCCTGGTGGTCCTGAGTTCATCCGTATTGCCTGGTGGTCCTGACTTCATTCATATTGCCTGGTGGTCCTGACTTCATCTATATTGCCTGGTGCTCCTGACTTCATCCATATTGCCTGTTGGTCCTGACTTCCTCCATATTGACTGGTGGTCCTGAGTTCATCCATATTGCCTGGTGGTCCTGAGTTCATCCATATTGCCTGGTGGTCCTGAGTTCATCCATATTGCCTGGTGGTCCTGACTTCATCCATATTGCCTGGTGGTCCTGACTTCATCATATTGCCTGGTGCGCCTGACTTCATCCATATTGCCTGTTGGTCCTGACTTCATCCATATTGCCTGGTGGTCCTGAGTTCATCCATATTGACTGGTGTTCCAGAGTTTCATCCATATTGCCTGTGGTCCTGACTTTATCCATATTGCCTGGTGGTCCTGAGTTCATCCATATTACCTGGTTGTCCTGAGTTCATCTATATTGCCTGGTGGTTCCTGACTACATGCATTTTGCACTGGTGGTACTGACTTCCTCCATATTGGACTGGTGGTCCTGAGTTCATCCATATTGCCTGGGTGGTCCTGAGTTCATCCATATTGCCTGGTGGTCCTGACTTCATCCGTATTGCCTGGTGGGCCTGACTTTATCCATATTACCTGTTGGTCCTGACTTCACCAATATTGCCTGTTGGTCCTGAGTTCATCAGTATTGCCTGATGGTCCTGACTTCATCCGTATTGCCTGGTGGTCCTGAGTTCATCCGTATTGCCTGGTGGTCCTGACTTCATCCACATTGCCTGGTGGTCCTGACTTCATCTATATTGCCTGGAGCGCCTGACTTCATCCATTTTGCCTGTTGGTCCTGACTTCCTCCATATTGACTGGTGGTCCTGAGTTCATCCATATTGACTGGTGGTCCTGAGTTCATCCATATTGCCTGGTGGTCCTGACTTCATCCGTATTGCCTGCTGGGCCTGACTTTATCCATATTACCTGGTGGTACTGAGTTCATCCATATTGCCTGGTTGTCCTGACTTCATCCATATTGCCTGGTGGTCCTGACTTCATGTATTTTGCCTGTTGGCGGTGACTTCATCCATATTGCCTGGTGGTCCTGAGTTCATCAGTATTGCCTGATGGTCCTGACTTCATCCGTATTGCCTGGTGGTCCTGAGTTCATCAATATTGCCTGGTGGTCCTGACTTCATCCACATTGCCTGGTGGTCCTGACTTCATCTATATTGCCTGGAGCGCCTGACTTCATCCATATTGCCTGTTGGTCCTGACTTCCTCCATATTGACTGGTGGTCCTGAGTTCATCCATATTGCCTGGTGGTCCTGAGTTCATCCATATTGCCTGGTGGTCCTGACTTCATCCGTATTGCCTGGTGGGCCTGACTATATCCATATTACCTGGTGGTACTGAGTTCATCCATATTGCCTGGTGGTCCTGACTTCATCCACATTGCCTGGTGGTCCTGACTTCATCTATATTGCCTGGAGCGCCTGACTTCATCCATATTGTCTGGTGGTCCTGAGTTCATCCATATTGCCTGGTGGTCCTGACTTCATCCATATTGCCTGGTGGTCCTGAGTTCATCCATATTACCTGGTTGTCCTGAGTTCATCTATATTGCCTGGTGGTCCTGACTTCATGCATTTTGCCTGGTGGTCCTGACTTCACCAATATTGCCTGTTGGTCTAGAGTTCATCAGTATTGCCTGGTGGTCCGGGCTTCATCCGTATTGCCTGATGGTCCTGACTTCATCCGCATTGCTTGGTGGTCCTGAGTTCATCCATATTGCCTGGTGGTCCTGAGTTCATCCATATTGCCTGGTGGTCCTGACTTCATCCGTATTGCCTGGAGCTCCTGACTTCATCAATATTGCCTGTTGGTCCTGACTTCCTCCATATTGCCTGGTGGTCCTGAGTTCATCCATATTGCCTGGTGGTCCTGAGTTCATCCATATTGCCTGGTGGTCCTGACTTCATCCGTATTGCCTGGTGGGCCTGACTTTATCCATATTACCTGGTGGTACTGAGTTCATCCTTATTGCCTGGTTGTCCTGAGTTCATCCATATTGCCTGGTGGTCCTGACTTCATGTATTTTTCCTGTTGGCGGTGACTTCATCCATATTGCCTGGTGGTCCTGACTTCACCAATATTGCCTGTTGGTCCTGAGTTCATCAGTATTGCCTGATGGTCCTGACTTCATCCGTATTGCCTGGTGGTCCTGAGTTCATCCGTATTGCCTGGTGGTCCTGACTTCATCCACATTGCCTGGTGGTCCTGACTTCATCTATATTGCCTGGAGCGCCTGACTTCATCCATATTGCCTGTTGGTCCTGACTTCCTCCATATTGACTGGTGGTCCTGAGTTCATCCATATTGACTGGTGGTCCTGAGTTCATCCATATTGACTGGTGGTCCTGAGTTCATCCGTATTGCCTGCTGGGCCTGACTTTATCCATATTACCTGGTGGTACTGAGTTCATCCATATTGCCTGGTTGTCCTGACTTCACCAATATTGCCTGTTGGTCCTGAGTTCATCAGTATTGCCTGATGGTCCTGACTTCATCCGTATTGCCTGGTGGTCCTGAGTTCATCCGTATTTCCTGGTGGTCCTGACTTCATCCACATTGCCTGGTGGTCATGACTTCATCTATATTGCCTGGAGCGCCTGACTTCATCCATATTGCCTGTTGGTCCTGACTTCCTCCATATTGACTGGTGGTCCTGAGTTCATCCATATTGACTGGTGGTCCTGAGTTCATCCATATTGCCTGGTGGTCCTGACTTCATCCGTATTGCCTGCTGGGCCTGACTTTATCCATATTACCTGGTGGTACTGAGTTCATCCATATTGCCTGGTTGTCCTGAGTTCATCCATATTGCCTGGTGGTCCTGACTTCATGTATTTTGCCTGTTGGCGGTGACTTCATCCATATTGCCTGGTGGTCCTGACTTCACCAATATTGCCTGTTGGTCCTGAGTTCATCAGTATTGCCTGATGGTCCTGACTTCATCCGTATTGCCTGGTGGTCCTGAGTTCATCAATATTGCCTGGTGGTCCTGACTTCATCCACATTGCCTGTTGGTCCTGACTTCCTCCATATTGACTGGTGGTCCTGAGTTCATCCATATTGACTGGTGGTCCTGAGTTCATCCATATTGCCTGGTGGTCCTGACTTCATCCGTATTGCCTGCTGCGCCTGACTTCATCCATATTGCCTGGTGGTCCTGACTTCATCCGTATTGCCTGGTGGGCCTGACTTTATCCATATTACCTGGTGGTACTGAGTTCATCCATATTGCCTGGTGGTCCTGACTTCATGTATTTTGCCTGTTGGCGGTGACTTCATCCATATTGCCTGGTGGTCCTGACTTCACCAATATTGCCTGTTGGTCCTGAGTTCATCAGTATTGCCTGATGGTCCTGACTTCATCCGTATTGCCTGGTGGTCCTGAGTTCATCAATATTGCCTGGTGGTCCTGACTTCATCCACATTGCCTGGTGGTCCTGACTTCATCTATATTGCCTGGAGCGCCTGACTTCATCCATATTGCCTGTTGGTCCTGACTTCCTCCATATTGACTGGTGGTCCTGAGTTCATCCATATTTTCGGGTGGTCCTGAGTTCATCCATATTGCCTGGTGGTCCTGACTTCATCCATATTGCCTGGTGGTCCTGACTTCACCAATATTGCCTGTTGGTCTAGAGTTCATCAGTATTGCCTGGTGGTCCGGGCTTCATCCTTATTGCCTGATGGTCCTGACTTCATCCGTATTGCCTGGTGGTCCTGAGTTCATCCGTATTGCCTGGTGGTCCTGACTTCATTCACATTGCCTGGTGGTCCTGACTTCATCTATATTGCCTGGAGCTCCTGACTTCATCAATATTGCCTGTTGGTCCTGACTTCCTCCATATTGACTGGTGGTCCTGAGTTCATCCATATTGCCTGGTGGTCCTGAGTTCATCCATATTGCCTGGTGGTCCTGACTTCATCCGTATTGCCTGGTGGGCCTGACTTTATCCATATTACCTGGTGGTACTGAGTTCATCCATATTGCCTGGTGGTCCTGACTTCATCCACATTGCCTGGTGGTCCTGACTTCATCTATATTGCCTGGAGCGCCTGACTTCATCCATATTGCCTGTTGGTCCTGACTTCCTCCATATTGACTGGTGGTCCTGAGTTCATCCATATTGACTGGTGGTCCTGAGTTCATCCATATTGCCTGGTGGTCCTGACTTCATCCATATTGCCTGGTGGTCCTGAGTTCATCCATATTACCTGGTTGTCCTGAGTTCATCTATATTGCCTGGTGGTCCTGACTTCAAGCATTTTGCCTGGTGGTCCTGTCTTCACCAATATTGCCTGTTGGTCTAGAGTTCATCAGTATTGCCTGGTGGTCCGGGCTTCATCCGTATTGCCTGATGGTCCTGACTTCATCCGCATTGCCTGGTGGTCCTGAGTTCATCCGTATTGCCTGGTGGTCCTGACTTCATTCACATTGCCTGGTGGTCCTGACTTCATCTATATTGCCTGGAGCTCCTGACTTCATCAATATTGCCTGTTGGTCCTGACTTCCTCCATATTGACTGGTGGTCCTGAGTTCATCCATATTGCCTGGTGGTCCTGAGTTCATCCATATTGCCTGGTGGTCCTGACTTCATCCGTATTGCCTGGTGGTCCTGACTTTATCCATATTACCTGGTGGTACTGAGTTCATCCATATTGCCTGGTTGTCCTGAGTTCATCCATATTGCCTGGTGGTCCTGACTTCATGTCTTTTGCCTGTTGGCGGTTACTTCATCCATATTGCCTGGTGGTCCTGACTTCACCAATATTGCCTGTTGGTCCTGAGTTCATCAGTATTGCCTGATGGTCCTGACTTCATCCGTATTGCCTGGTGGTCCTGAGTTCATCCGTATTGCCTGGTGGTCCTGACTTCATCCACATTGCCTGGTGGTCCTGACTTCATCTATATTGCCTGGAGCGCCTGACTTCATCCATATTGCCTGTTGGTCCTGACTTCCTCCATATTGCCTGTTGGTCCCGAGTTCATCAGTATTGCCTGGTGGTCCAAACTTCATCCGTATTGCCTGGTGGTCCTGACTTCATCCGGATATCCTGGTGGTCCTGAGTTCATCCGTATTGCCTGGTGGTTCTGAGTACATCCGTATTGCCTGGTGGTCCTGACTTCATCCATATTGCCTGGTGGTCCTGACTTCATCCATATCGCCTGGTGGTCCTGTGAATCCATATTGCCTGGTGGTCCTGACATCATCTATATTGCCTGGGTTCCTGACTTCGTCCATATTGCCTGTTGGTCCTGACTTCATCCGTATTGCCTGGTGGTCCTGACTTCATGCATTTTTCCTGTTGGTGGTGACTTCATCCATATTGCTTGGAGCTCCTGACTTCATCCATATTGCCTGGTGGTCCTGACTTCCTCCATATTGCCTGGTGGTCCTGACTTCATCCATGTTGCCAGTTGGTCCAGAGTTCATCAGTATTGCCTGGTGGTCTTGACTTCATCCGTATTGCCTGGGGGTCCTGTTTTCATCCGTATTGCCTGTTGGTCCTGACTTCATCCACGTTGACTGTTGGTCCTGACTTCATCCGTATTGCCTGGTGGTCCTGAGTTAATCCATATTGCCTGGTGGGCCTGACTTAATCCGTATTGCCTGGTGGGCCTGACTTCATCCGTATTGCCTGGTGGTTCTGAGTTCATCCATATTGCCTGTTGGTCCTGACTTCATCCGTATTGCCTGGTGGTCCTGACTTCACCAATATTGCCTGTTGGTCCTGAGTTCATCAGTATTGCCTGATGGTCCTGACTTCATCCGTATTGCCTGGTGGTCCTGAGTTCATCCGTATTGCCTGGTGGTCCTGACTTCATCCACATTGCCTGGTCGTCCTGACTTCATCTATATTGCCTGGAGTGCCTGACTTCATCCATATTGCCTGTTGGTCCTGACTTCCTCCATATTGACTGGTGGTCCTGAGTTCATCCATATTGCCTGGTGGTCCTGACTTCATCCGTATTGCCTGCTGGGCCTGACTTTATCCATATTACCTGGTGGTACTGAGTTCATCCATATTGCCTGGTTGTCCTGAGTTCATCCATATTGCCTGGTGGTCCTGACTTCATGTATTTTGCCTGTTGGCGGTGACTTCATCCATATTGCCTGGTGGTCCTGACTTCACCAATATTGCCTGTTGGTCCTGAGTTCATCAGTATTGCCTGATGGTCCTGACTTCATCCGTATTGCCTGGTGGTCCTGAGTTCATCAATATTGCCTGGTGGTCCTGACTTCATCCACATTGCCTGGTGGTCCTGACTTCATCTATATTGCCTGGAGCGCCTGACTTCATCCATATTGCCTGTTGGTCCTGACTTCCTCCATATTGACTGGTGGTCCTGAGTTCATCCATATTGCCTGGTGGTCCTGACTTCATGCATTTTGCCTGGTGGTACTGACTTCACCAATATTGCCTGTTGGTCTAGAGTTCATCAGTATTGCCTGGTGGTCCGGGCTTCATCCGTATCGCCTGATGGTCCTGACTTCATCCGCATTGCCTGGTGGTCCTGAGTTCATCCGTATTGCCTGGTGGTCCTGACTTCATTCACATTGCCTGGTGGTCCTGACTTCATCTATATTGCCTGGAGCTCCTGACTTCATCAATATTGCCTGTTGGTCCTGACTTCCTCCATATTGACTGGTGGTCCTGAGTTCATCCATATTGCCTGGTGGTCCTGAGTTCATCCATATTGCCTGGTGGTCCTGACTTCATCCGTATTGCCTGGTGGGCCTGACTTTATCCATATTACCTGGTGGTACTGAGTTCATCCATATTGCCTGGTTGTCCTGAGTTCATCCATATTGCCTGGTGGTCCTGACTTCATGTATTTTGCCTGTTGGCGGTGACTTCATCCATATTGCCTGGTGGTCCTGACTTCACCAATATTGCCTGTTGGTCCTGAGTTCATCAGTATTGCCTGATGGTCCTGACTTCATCCGTATTGCCTGGTGGTCCTGAGTTCATCCGTATTGCCTGGTGGTCCTGACTTCATCCACATTGCCTGGTGGTCCTGACTTCATCTATATTGCCTGGAGCGCCTGACTTCATCCATATTGCCTGTTGGTCCTGACTGCCTCCATATTGACTGGTGGTCCTGAGTTCATCCATATTGACTGGTGGTCCTGAGTTCATCCATATTGCCTGGTGGTCCTGACTTCATCCGTATTGCCTGCTGGGCCTGACTTTATCCATATTACCTGGTGGTACTGAGTTCATCCATATTGCCTGGTTGTCCTGACTTCATCCATATTGCCAGTTGGTCCTGACTTCCTCCATATTGACTGGTGGTCCTGAGTTCATCCATATTGACTGGTGGTCCTGAATTCATCCATATTGCCTGGTGGTCCTGACTTCATCCATATTGCCTGGTGGTCCTGAGTTCATCCATATTACCTGGTTGTCCTGAGTTCATATATATTGCCTGGTGGTCCTGACTTCATGCATTTTGCCTGGTGGTCCTGACTTCACCAATATTGCCTGTTGGTCTAGAGTTCATCAGTATTGCCTGGTGGTCCGGGCTTCATCCGTATTGCCTGATGGTCCTGACTTCATCCGCATTGTTTGGTGGTCCTGAGTTCATCCGTATTGCCTGGTGGTCCTGACTTCATTCAAATTGCCTGGTGGTCCTGACTTCATCTATATTGCCTGGAGCTCCTGACTTCATCAATATTGCCTGTTGGTCCTGACTTCCTCCATATTGACTGGTGGTCCTGAGTTCATCCATATTACCTGGTGGTACTGAGTTCATCCATATTACCTGGTGGTACTGAGTTCATCCATATTGCCTGGTGGTCCTGACTTCATCCACATTGCCTGGTGGTCCTGACTTCATCTATATTGCATGGAGCGCCTGACTTCATCCATATTGCCTGTTGGTCCTGACTTCCTCCATATTGACTGGTGGTCCTGAGTTCATCCATATTGACTGGTGTTCCAGAGTTCATCCATATTGCCTGGT
Organism: Oncorhynchus kisutch; assembly: GCF_002021735.2. Classification (NCBI taxonomy): domain Eukaryota; kingdom Metazoa; phylum Chordata; class Actinopteri; order Salmoniformes; family Salmonidae; genus Oncorhynchus; species Oncorhynchus kisutch. Next base: position 28,214 of record NW_022263010.1, on the reverse strand, counting down.
GGTCCTGACTTTATCCATATTGCCTGGTGGTCCTGAGTTCATCCATATTACCTGGTTGTCCTGAGTTCATCTATATTGCCTGGTGGTCCTGACTACATGCATTTTGCCTGGTGGTACTGACTTCCTCCATATTGACTGGTGGTCCTGAGTTCATCCATATTGCCTGGTGGTCCTGAGTTCATCCATATTGCCTGGTGGTCCTGACTTCATCCGTATTGCCTGGTGGGCCTGACTTTATCCATATTACCTGTTGGTCCTGACTTCACCAATATTGCCTGTTGGTCCTGAGTTCATCAGTATTGCCTGATGGTCCTGACTTCATCCGTATTGCCTGGTGGTCCTGAGTTCATCCGTATTGCCTGGTGGTCCTGACTTCATCCACATTGCCTGGTGGTCCTGACTTCATCTATATTGCCTGGAGCGCCTGACTTCATCCATTTTGCCTGTTGGTCCTGACTTCCTCCATATTGACTGGTGGTCCTGAGTTCATCCATATTGACTGGTGGTCCTGAGTTCATCCATATTGCCTGGTGGTCCTGACTTCATCCGTATTGCCTGCTGGGCCTGACTTTATCCATATTACCTGGTGGTACTGAGTTCATCCATATTGCCTGGTTGTCCTGACTTCATCCATATTGCCTGGTGGTCCTGACTTCATGTATTTTGCCTGTTGGCGGTGACTTCATCCATATTGCCTGGTGGTCCTGAGTTCATCAGTATTGCCTGATGGTCCTGACTTCATCCGTATTGCCTGGTGGTCCTGAGTTCATCAATATTGCCTGGTGGTCCTGACTTCATCCACATTGCCTGGTGGTCCTGACTTCATCTATATTGCCTGGAGCGCCTGACTTCATCCATATTGCCTGTTGGTCCTGACTTCCTCCATATTGACTGGTGGTCCTGAGTTCATCCATATTGCCTGGTGGTCCTGAGTTCATCCATATTGCCTGGTGGTCCTGACTTCATCCGTATTGCCTGGTGGGCCTGACTATATCCATATTACCTGGTGGTACTGAGTTCATCCATATTGCCTGGTGGTCCTGACTTCATCCACATTGCCTGGTGGTCCTGACTTCATCTATATTGCCTGGAGCGCCTGACTTCATCCATATTGTCTGGTGGTCCTGAGTTCATCCATATTGCCTGGTGGGTCCTGACTTCATCCATATTGCCTGGTGGTCCTGAGTTCATCCATATTACCTGGTTGTCCTGAGTTCATCTATATTGCCTGGTGGTCCTGACTTCATGCATTTTGCCTGGTGGTCCTGACTTCACCAATATTGCCTGTTGGTCTAGAGTTCATCAGTATTGCCTGGTGGGTCCGGGCTTCATCCGTATTGCCTGATGGTCCTGACTTCATCCGCATTGCTTGGTGGTCCTGAGTTCATCCATATTGCCTGGTGGTCCTGAGTTCATCCATATTGCCTGGTGGTCCTGACTTCATCCGTATTGCCTGGAGCTCCTGACTTCATCAATATTGCCTGTTGGTCCTGACTTCCTCCATATTGCCTGGTGGTCCTGAGTTCATCCATATTGCCTGGTGGTCCTGAGTTCATCCATATTGCCTGGTGGTCCTGACTTCATCCGTATTGCCTGGTGGGCCTGACTTTATCCATATTACCTGGTGGTACTGAGTTCATCCTTATTGCCTGGTTGTCCTGAGTTCATCCATATTGCCTGGTGGGTCCTGACTTCATGTATTTTTTCCTGTTGGCGGTGACTTCATCCATATTGCCTGGTGGTCCTGACTTCACCAATATTGCCTGTTGGTCCTGAGTTCATCAGTATTGCCTGATGGTCCTGACTTCATCCGTATTGCCTGGTGGTCCTGAGTTCATCCGTATTGCCTGGTGGTCCTGACTTCATCCACATTGCCTGGTGGTCCTGACTTCATCTATATTGCCTGGAGCGCCTGACTTCATCCATATTGCCTGTTGGTCCTGACTTCCTCCATATTGACTGGTGGTCCTGAGTTCATCCATATTGACTGGTGGTCCTGAGTTCATCCAATTGCCTGGTGGTCCTGACTTCATCCGTATTGCCTGCTGGGCCTGACTTTATCCATATTACCTGGTGGTACTGAGTTCATCCATATTGCCTGGTTGTCCTGACTTCACCAATATTGCCTGTTGGTCCTGAGTTCATCAGTATTGCCTGATGGTCCTGACTTCATCCGTATTGCCTGGTGGGTCCTGAGTTCATCCGTATTTCCTGGTGGTCCTGACTTCATCCACTTGCCTGGTGGTCCTGACTTCATCTATATTGCCTGGAGCGCCTGACTTCATCCATATTGCCTGTTTGGTCCTGACTTCCTCCATATTGACTGGTGGTCCTGAGTTCATCCATATTGACTGGTGGTCCTGAGTTCATCCATAGTGGCCTGGTGGTCCTGACTTCATCCGTATTGCCTGCTGGCCTGACTTTATCCATATTACCTGGTGGTACTGAGTTCATCCATATTGCCTGGTTGTCCTGAGTTCATCCATATTGCCTGGTGGTCCTGACTTCATGTATTGTGCCTGTTGGCGGTGACTTCATCCATATTGGCCTGGTGGTCCTGACTTCACCAATATTGCCTGTTGGTCCTGAGTTCATCAGTATTGCCTGATGGTCCTGACTTTCATCCGTATTGCCTGGTGGTCCTGAGTTCATCAATATGCCTGGTGGTCCTGACTTCATCCACATTGCCTGTTGGTCCTGACTTCCTCCATATTGACTGGTGGTCCTGAGTTCATCCATATTGACTGGTGGTCCTGAGTTCATCCATATTGCCTGGTGGTCCTGACTTCATCCGTATTGCCTGCTTGCGCCTGACTTCATCCATATTGCCTGGTGGTCCTGACTTCATCCGTATTGCCTGGTGGGCCTGACTTATCCATATACCTGGTGGTACTGAGTTCATCCATATTGCCTGGTGGTCATGACTTCAATGTATTTTGCCTGTTGGCGGTGACTTCATCCATATTGCCTGGTGGTCCTGACTTCACCAATATTGCCTGTTGGTCCTGAGTTCATCAGTATTGCCTGATGGTCCTGACTTCATCCGATTGCCTGGTGGTCCTGAGTTCATCAATATTGCCTGGTGGTCCTGACTTCATCCACATTGGCCTGGTGGTCCTGACTTCATCTATATTGCCTGGAGCGCCTGACTTCATCCATATTGCCTGTTGGTCCATGTGACTTCCTCCATATTGACTGGTGGTTCCTGAGTCTCATCCATATTGACTGGTGGTCCTGAGTTCATCCATATTCGCCTGTGGTTCCTGCTTCATCCATACTGCCTGGTGGTCCTGAGTTCATTCCATATACCTGGTTGGTCCTGAGTTCATCATATATTGACCTGGTGCGTCCTGACTTCAAAGCCATTTTGCCTGGGTGGGTCCTGTCTTCACCAATATTGCCTCCTGTTGGTCTAAGGAGTTTCCATCAGTATTTCGCCCTGGTGGTCCGGGTCTTCATCCGTCAGTGCCTGATGGTCCTGACTTCATACGCATTGCCTGGTGGCTCCTGAGTTCATCCGTATTGCCTGGGTGGTCTCTCGACTTCATTCACATTGCCTGGTGGTCCTGGACTTCATCTATATTGCCTTCGGAGCCTCCTTGACTTCATCAAATTGCCTTGTCTGGTCCTGACTTCTCCCATATTGGACTGGTGGTCCTGAGTTCATCCATATTGCCTAGGTGGTCCTGAGTTCATCACTTATTGCCATTGGTGGTCCTGAACTTCATCCGTATTGCCTGGTGGTCCTGACTTTATCCATATTACCTGGTGGTACTGAGTTCATCCATATTGCCTGGTTGTCCTGAGTTCATCCATATTGCCTGGTGGTCGCTGACTTCATGTCTTTTGCCTGTTGGCAGGTTACTTCATCCATATGCCTGGTGGTCCTGACTTCACCAATTATTGCCTGTTGGTCCTGAGAGTCAATCAGTATTGCCTGATGGTCCTGACTTCATCCGTATTTAGCACTGGTGGTCCTGTAGTTCATCCGTAGTTGCCTGATGGTCCTGACTTCAGTCCACATTGCCTGTGGTCCTGAGTATCTATATGCTGTGGTCCTGACTTCATCCATATTGCCTGGTGGTCCTGACTTCATCCATATTGCCTGGTGGTCCTGGAATCCATATTGCCTGGTGGTCCTGACATCATCTATATTGCCTGGGTTCCTGACTTCATCCATATTGCCTGTGGTCCTGACTTCATCCGTATTGCCTGGTGGTCCTGACTTCATGCATTTTGCCTGTTGGTGGTGACTTCATCCGTATTGCCTGGAGCTCCTGACTTCATCCATATTGCCTGGTGGCCCTGACTTCATCCATATTGCCTGGTGGTCCTGACTTCATCCATATTGCCAGTTGGTCCTGAGTTCATCCATATTGCCTGGTGGTCCTGACTTCATCCATATTGCCTGGGGGTCCTGACTTCATCCATATTGCCTGTTGGTCCTGACTTCATCCATATTGCCTGTTGGTCCTGACTTCCTCCATATTGCCTGGTGGTCCTGAGTTCATCCATATTGCCTGGTGGTCCTGACTTCATCCATATTGCCTGGTGGTCCTGACTTCATCCATATTGCCTGGTGGTCCTGAGTTCATCCATATTGCCTGTTGGTCCTGACTTCATCCATATTGCCTGGTGGTCCTGACTTCATCCGTATTGCCTGGTGGTCCTGACTTCATCCATATTGCCTGTTGGTCCTGACTTCATCCATATTGCCTGTTGGTCCTGACTTCATCCATATTGCCTGGTGGTCCTGACTTCATCCATATTGCCTGGTGGTCCTGACTTCATCCATATTGCCTGTTGGTCCTGAGTTCATCATATTGCCTGGTGTCCTGACTTCATCCATATTGCCTGGTGGTCCTGACTTCATCCATATTGCCTGCTGGTCCTGACTTCATCCTTATTACCTGGTGGTCCTGAGTTCATCCATATTGCCTGGTGGTCCTGACTTCATCCATATTGCCTGGTGGTCCTGACTTCATCCATATTGCCTGTGGTCCTGAGTTCATCATATTGCCTGGTGGTCCTGACTTCATCCATATTGCCTGGTGGTCCTGACTTCATCCATATTGCCTGGTGGTCCTGACTTCATCCATATTGCCTGGTGGTCCTGTTCATCCATATTGCCTGGTGGTCCTGACTTCATCCATATTGCCTGGTGGTCCTGACTTCATCCATATTGCCTGGTGGTCCTGACTTCATCCATATTGCCTGGTGGTCCTGACTTCATCCATATTGCCTGGTGGTCCTGAGTTCATCCATATTGCCTGGTGGTCCTGACTTCATCCATATTGCCTGGTGGTCCTGACTTCATCATATTGCCTGTTGGTCCTGACTTCATCCATATTGCCTGGTGGTCCTGACTTCATCCATATTGCCTGGTGGTCCTGACTTCATCCATATTGCCTGGTGGTCCTGACTTCATCCATATTGCCTGGTGGTCCTGACTTCATCCATATTGCCTGGTGGTCCTGACTTCATCCATATTGCCTGTGGTCCTGACTTCATCCATATTGCCTGTTGGTCCTGACTTCATCCATATTGCCTGTTGGTCCTGAGTTCATCCATATTGCCTGGTGGTCCTGACTTCATCCGTATTGCCTGGTGGTCCTGACTTCATCCATATTGCCTGGTGGTCCTGAGTTCATCCATATTGCCTGGTGGTCCTGACTTCATCCATATTGCCTGGTGGTCCTGACTTCATCCATTTTGCCTGGTGGTCCTGACTTCATCCATATTGCCTGTGGTCCTGACTTCATCCATATTGCCTGTTGGTCCTGACTTCATCCATATTGCCTGGTGGTCCTGACTTCATCCATATTGCCTGGTGGTCCTGACTTCATCCATATTGCCTGGTGGTCCTGACTTCATCCATATTGCCTGGTGGTCCTGACTTCATCCATATTGCCTGGTGGTCCTGACTTCATCCATATTGCCTGGTGGTCCTGAGTTCATCCATATTGCCTGGTGGTCCTGACTTCATCCATATTGCCTGGTGGTCCTGACTTCATCATATTGCCTGGTGGTCCTGACTTCATCCATATTGCCTGGTGGTCCTGACTTCATCCATATTGCCTGGTGGTCCTGACTTCATCCATATTGCCTGGTGGTCCTGACTTCATCCATATTGCCTGTTGGTCCTGAGTTCATCATATTGCCTGGTGGTCCTGACTTCATCCGTATTGCCTGGTGGTCCTGACTTCATCCATATTGCCTGGTGGTCCTGACTTCATCCATATTGCCTGGTGGTCCTGTTCATCCATATTGCCTGTTGGTCCTGACTTCATCCATATTGCCTGGTGGTCCTGACTTCATCCATATTGCCTGGTGGTCCTGACTTCATCCGTATTGCCTGGTGGTCCTGACTTCATCCATATTGCCTGGTGGTCCTGACTTCATCCATATTGCCTGGTTGGTCCTGACTTCATCCATATTGCCTGGGGTCCTGACTTCATCCATGCCTGTTGGTCCTGACTTCATCCATATTGCCTGGTGGTCCTGACTTCATCCATATTGCCTGGTGGTCCTGACTTCATCCATATTGCCTGTTGGTCCTGACTTCATCCATATTGCCTGTTGGTCCTGAGTTCATCCATATTGCCTGGTGGTCCTGACTTCATCCATATTGCCTGGTGGTCCTGACTTCATCCATATTGCCTGTTGGTCCTGACTTCATCCATATTGCCTGGTGGTCCTGACTTCATCCGTGCCTGTTGGTCCTGACTTCATCCATATTGCCTGGTGGTCCTGACTTCATCCATATTGCCTGGTTGTCCTGACTTCATCCATATTGCCTGGTGGTCCTGACTTCATCCATATTGCCTGTTGGTCCTGACTTCATCCATATTGCCTGGTGGTCCTGACTTCATCCATATTGCCTGTTGGTCCTGAGTTCATCATATTGCCTGGTGGTCCTGACTTCATCCGTATTGCCTGGTGGTCCTGACTTCATCCATATTGCCTGGTGGTCCTGACTTCATCCATATTGCCTGTTGGTCCTGACTTCATCCATATTGCCTGGTGGTCCTGAGTTCATCCATATTGCCTGGTGGTCCTGAGTTCATCCATATTGCCTGGTGGTCCTGACTTCATCCATATTGCCTGGTGGTCCTGACTTCATCCATATTGCCTGGTGGTCCTGACTTCATCCATATTGCCTGGTGGTCCTGACTTCATCCATATTGCCTGGTGGTCCTGACTTCATCCATATTGCCTGGTGGTCCTGACTTCATCCATATTGCCTGTTGGTCCTGACTTCATCCATATTGCCTGGTGGTCCTGACTTCATCCATATTGCCTGGTGGTCCTGAGTTCATCCATATTGCCTGGTGGTCCTGACTTCATCCATATTGCCTGGTGGTCCTGACTTCATCCATATTGCCTGGTGGTCCTGACTTCATCCATATTGCCTGGTGGTCCTGACTTCATCCATATTGCCTGGTGGTCCTGACTTCATCCATATTGCCTGGTGGTCCTGACTTCATCCATATTGCCTGGTGGTCCTGAGTTCATCCATATTACCTGGTGGTCCTGAGTTCATCTATATTGCCTGGTGGTCCTGACTTCATCCATATTGCCTGGTGGTCCTGACTTCATCCATATTGCCTGTTGGTCCTGACTTCATCCATATTGCCTGGTGGTCCTGACTTCATCCATATTGCCTGGTGGTCCTGACTTCATCCATTTTGCCTGTTGGTCCTGACTTCATCCATATTGCCTGGTGGTCCTGACTTCATCCATATTGCCTGGTGGTCCTGACTTCATCCATATTGCCTGGTGGTCCTGACTTCATCCATATTGCCTGGTGGTCCTGACTTCATCCATATTGCCTGGTGGTCCTGACTTCATCCATATTGCCTGGTGGTCCTGACTTCATCCATATTGCCTGGTGGTCCTGAGTTCATCCATATTGCCTGGTGGTCCTGACTTCATCCATATTGCCTGGTGGTCCTGACTTCATCCATATTGCCTGTGGTCCTGAGTTCATCCATATTGCCTGGTGGTCCTGACTTCATCCGTATTGCCTGGTGGTCCTGACTTCATCCATATTGCCTGGTGGTCCTGACTTCATCCATATTGCCTGGTGGTCCTGACTTCATCCATTTGCCTGTTGGTCCTGACTTCATCCATATTGCCTGGTGGTCCTGACTTCATCCATATTGCCTGGTGGTCCTGACTTCATCCATATTGCCTGGTGGTCCTGACTTCATCCATATTGCCTGGTGGTCCTGACTTCATCCATATTGCCTGGTGGTCCTGAGTTCATCCATATTGCCTGGTGGTCCTGACTTCATCCATATTGCCTGGTGGTCCTGACTTCATCCATATTGCCTGGTGGTCCTGACTTCATCCATATTGCCTGTTGGTCCTGAGTTCATCCATATTGCCTGGTGGTCCTGACTTCATCCATATTGCCTGGTGGTCCTGAGTTCATCCATATTGCCTGGTGGTCCTGAGTTAAATCCATATTGCCTGGTGGTCCTGACTTCATCCATATTGCCTGTTGGTCCTGAGTTCATCATATTGCCTGGTGGTCCTGACTTCATCCATATTGCCTGGTGGTCCTGAGTTCATCCATATTGCCTGGTGGTCCTGACTTCATCCATATTGCCTGGTGGTCCTGAATCCATATTGCCTGTTGGTCCTGACTTCATCCATATTGCCTGGTGGTCCTGACTTCATCCATATTGCCTGGTGGTCCTGACTTCATCCGTATTGCCTGGTGGTCCTGAGTTCATCCATATTGCCTGGTGGTCCTGAGTTCATCCATATTGCCTGTTGGTCCTGACTTCATCCATATTGCCTGGGGTCCTGACTTCATCTGTCCTGTTGGTCCTGACTTCATCCATATTGCCTGGTGGTCCTGACTTCATCCATATTGCCTGTTGGTCCTGACTTCATCCATATTGCCTGTTGGTCCTGACTTCATCCATATTGCCTGTTGGTCCTGACTTCATCATATTGCCTGGTGGTCCTGACTTCATCCATATTGCCTGGTGGTCCTGAGTTCATCCATATTGCCTGTTGGTCCTGACTTCATCCATATTGCCTGGGGTCCTGACTTCATCCGTCCTGTTGGTCCTGACTTCATCCATATTGCCTGGTGGTCCTGACTTCATCCATATTGCCTGGTGGTCCTGAGTTCATCCATATTGCCTGGTGGTCCTGACTTCATCCATTTTGCCTGGTGGTCCTGACTTCATCCATATTGCCTGGTGGTCCTGACTTCATCCATATTGCCTGTTGGTCCTGTTCATCATATTGCCTGGTGGTCCTGACTTCATCCATATTGCCTGGTGGTCCTGACTTCATCCATATTGCCTGGTGGTCCTGACTTCATCCATATTGCCTGTTGGTCCTGACTTCATCCATATTGCCTGGTGGTCCTGACTTCATCCATATTGCCTGTTGGTCCTGACTTCATCCATATTGCCTGTTGGTCCTGACTTCATCAGTATTGCCTGGTGGTCCTGACTTCATCCATATTGCCTGGTGGTCCTGACTTCATCCATATTGCCTGTTGGTCCTGACTTCATCCATATTGCCTGTTGGTCCTGACTTCATCCATATTGCCTGGTGGTCCTGACTTCATCCATATTGCCTGTTGGTCCTGACTTCATCCATATTGCCTGTTGGTCCTGACTTCATCCGTATTGCCTGGTGGTCCTGACTTCATCCATATTGCCTGTTGGTCCTGAGTTCATCATATTGCCTGGTGGTCCTGACTTCATCCATATTGCCTGGTGGTCCTGACTTCATCCATATTGCCTGGTGGTCCTGACTTCATCCATATTGCCTGGTGGTCCTGAGTTCATCCATATTGCCTGGTGGTCCTGACTTCATCCATATTGCCTGGTGGTCCTGACTTCATCCATATTGCCTGTTGGTCCTGACTTCATCCATATTGCCTGGTGGTCCTGACTTCATCCATATTGCCTGGTGGTCCTGACTTCATCCATATTGCCTGGTGGTCCTGACTTCATCCATATTGCCTGTTGGTCCTGACTTCATCATATTGCCTGGTGGTCCTGACTTCATCCATATTGCCTGGTGGTCCTGACTTCATCCATATTGCCTGGTGGTCCTGACTTCATCCATATTGCCTGGTGGTCCTGACTTCATCCATATTGCCTGGTGGTCCTGAGTTCATCCATATTGCCTGGTGGTCCTGAGTTCATCCATATTGCCTGGTGGTCCTGACTTCATCCATATTGCCTGTTGGTCCTGACTTCATCCATATTGCCTGGTGGTCCTGACTTCATCCATATTGCCTGGTGGTCCTGAGTTCATCCATATTGCCTGGTGGTCCTGACTTCATCCATATTGCCTGGTGGTCCTGTTCATCCATATTGCCTGTTGGTCCTGACTTCATCCATATTGCCTGGTGGTCCTGACTTCATCCATATTGCCTGGTGGTCCTGACTTCATCCATATTGCCTGTTGGTCCTGACTTCATCCATATTGCCTGTTGGTCCTGACTTCATCCATATTGCCTGGTGGTCCTGAGTTCATCCATATTGCCTGGTGGTCCTGACTTCATCCATATTGCCTGGTGGTCCTGACTTCATCCATATTGCCTGGTGTTCCTGAGTTCATCCATATTGCCTGGTGGGCCTGACTTTATCCATATTACCTGCTGGTCCTGACTTCATCCATATTGCCTGTTGGTCCTGAGTTCATCATATTGCCTGGTGGTCCTGACTTCATCCATATTGCCTGGTGGTCCTGACTTCATCCATATTGCCTGTTGGTCCTGACTTCATCCATATTGCCTGTTGGTCCTGACTTCATCCATATTGCCTGTTGGTCCTGACTTCATCCGTATTGCCTGGTGGTCCTGACTTCATCCATTTGCCTGTTGGTCCTGACTTCATCCATATTGCCTGTTGGTCCTGACTTCATCCGTATTGCCTGGTGGTCCTGAGTTCATCCATATTGCCTGGTGGTCCTGACTTCATCCATATTGCCTGGTGGTCCTGAGTTCATCCATATTGCCTGGTGGTCCTGACTTCATCCATATTGCCTGTTGGTCCTGAGTTCATCATATTGCCTGGTGGTCCTGACTTCATCCATATTGCCTGGTGGTCCTGACTTCATCCGTATTGCCTGTTGGTCCTGACTTCATCCATATTGCCTGTTGGTCCTGACTTCATCCATATTGCCTGTTGGTCCTGACTTCATCCATATTGCCTGGTGGTCCTGACTTCATCCATATTGCCTGGTGGTCCTGACTTCATCCATATTGCCTGGTGGTCCTGACTTCATCCATATTGCCTGGTGGTCCTGACTTCATCCATATTGCCTGGTGGTCCTGACTTCATCCATATTGCCTGGTGGTCCTGACTTCATCCATATTGCCTGTTGGTCCTGACTTCATCATATTGCCTGGTGGTCCTGACTTCATCCATATTGCCTGGTGGTCCTGAGTTCATCCATATTGCCTGGTGGTCCTGACTTCATCCATATTGCCTGGTGGTCCTGACTTCATCCATATTGCCTGTTGGTCCTGACTTCATCCATATTGCCTGTTGGTCCTGACTTCATCCATATTGCCTGGTGGTCCTGAGTTCATCCATATTGCCTGGTGGTCCTGACTTCATCCATATTGCCTGTTGGTCCTGACTTCATCAGTATTGCCTGGTGGTCCTGACTTCATCCGTATTGCCTGGTGGTCCTGAGTTCATCCATATTGCCTGGTGGTCCTGACTTCATCCATATTGCCTGGTGGTCCTGTTCATCCATATTGCCTGTTGGTCCTGACTTCATCCATATTGCCTGGTGGTCCTGACTTCATCCATATTGCCTGGTGGTCCTGACTTCATCCATATTGCCTGGTGGTCCTGACTTCATCCATATTGCCTGGTGGTCCTGACTTCATCCATATTGCCTGTTGGTCCTGACTTCATCCATATTGCCTGGTGGTCCTGACTTCATCCATATTGCCTGGTGGTCCTGACTTCATCCGTATTGCCTGGTGGTCCTGACTTCATCCATATTGCCTGGTGGTCCTGAGTTCATCCATATTGCCTGGTGGTCCTGACTTCATCCATATTGCCTGTTGGTCCTGAGTTCATCATATTGCCTGGTGGTCCTGACTTCATCCATATTGCCTGGTGGTCCTGAGTTCATCCATATTGCCTGGTGGTCCTGACTTCATCCATATTGCCTGGTGGTCCTGTTCATCCATATTGCCTGTTGGTCCTGACTTCATCCATATTGCCTGGTGGTCCTGACTTCATCCATATTGCCTGGTGGTCCTGACTTCATCCATATTGCCTGGTGGTCCTGACTTCATCCATATTGCCTGGTGGTCCTGAGTTCATCCATATTGCCTGGTGGTCCTGACTTCATCCGTATTGCCTGGTGGTCCTGAGTTCATCCATATTGCCTGGTGGTCCTGACTTCATCCATATTGCCTGTTGGTCCTGACTTCATCATATTGCCTGGTGGTCCTGACTTCATCCATATTGCCTGGTGGTCCTGACTTCATCCATATTGCCTGGTGGTCCTGACTTCATCCATATTGCCTGGTGGTCCTGAGTTCATCCATATTGCCTGGTGGTCCTGACTTCATCCATATTGCCTGTTGGTCCTGACTTCATCATATTGCCTGGTGGTCCTGACTTCATCCATATTGCCTGGTGGTCCTGACTTCATCCATATTGCCTGGTGGTCCTGACTTCATCCATATTGCCTGGTGGTCCTGAGTTCATCCATATTGCCTGGTGGTCCTGACTTCATCCATATTGCCTGGTGGTCCTGACTTCATCCATATTGCCTGGTGGTCCTGTCATCCATATTGCCTGGTGGTCCTGACTTCATCCATATTGCCTGGGGTCCTGACTTCATCCATATTGCCTGTTGGTCCTGACTTCATCCATATTGCCTGGTGGTCCTGACTTCATCCATTTGCCTGTTGGTCCTGACTTCATCCATATTGCCTGGTGGTCCTGACTTCATCCATATTGCCTGGTGGTCCTGACTTCATCCATATTGCCTGGTGGTCCTGACTTCATCCATATTGCCTGTTGGTCCTGAGTTCATCATATTGCCTGGTGGTCCTGACTTCATCCGTATTGCCTGGTGGTCCTGACTTCATCCATATTGCCTGTTGGTCCTGACTTCATCCATATTGCCTGTTGGTCCTGACTTCATCCATATTGCCTGGTGGTCCTGACTTCATCCATATTGCCTGGTGGTCCTGACTTCATCCATATTGCCTGGTGGTCCTGAGTTCATCCATATTGCCTGGTGGTCCTGAGTTCATCCATATTGCCTGGTGGTCCTGACTTCATCCGTATTGCCTGGTGGTCCTGACTTCATCCATATTGCCTGGTGGTCCTGAGTTCATCCATATTGCCTGTGGTCCTGACTTCATCCATATTGCCTGGTGGTCCTGACTTCATCCGTATTGCCTGGTGGTCCTGACTTCATCCATTTTGACTGTTGGTCCTGACTTCATCCATATTGCCTGTTGGTCCTGACTTCATCCGTATTGCCTGGTGGTCCTGACTTCATCCATATTGCCTGGTGGTCCTGACTTCATCCATATTGCCTGTTGGTCCTGACTTCATCATATTGCCTGGTGGTCCTGACTTCATCCATATTGCCTGGTGGTCCTGACTTCATCCATATTGCCTGGTGGTCCTGACTTCATCCATATTGCCTGGTGGTCCTGAGTTCATCCATATTGCCTGGTGGTCCTGAGTTCATCCATATTGCCTGGTGGTCCTGAGTTCATCCATATTGCCTGGTGGTCCTGACTTCATCCATATTGCCTGGTGGTCCTGAGTTCATCCATATTGCCTGGTGGTCCTGACTTCATCCATATTGCCTGGTGGTCCTGACTTCATCCATATTGCCTGTTGGTCCTGACTTCATCCATATTGCCTGTTGGTCCTGACTTCATCCATATTGCCTGGTGGTCCTGACTTCATCCATATTGCCTGGTGGTCCTGACTTCATCCATATTGCCTGCTGGTCCTGACTTCATCCATATTGCCTGGTGGTCCTGACTTCATCCATTTTGCCTGTTGGTCCTGACTTCATCCATATTGCCTGTTGGTCCTGACTTCATCCGTATTGCCTGGTGGTCCTGAGTTCATCCATATTGCCTGGTGGTCCTGAGTTCATCCATATTGCCTGGTGGTCCTGAGTTCATCCATATTGCCTGGTGGTCCTGACTTCATCCATATTGCCTGTTGGTCCTGAGTTCATCATATTGCCTGGTGGTCCTGACTTCATCCGTATTGCCTGGTGGTCCTGAGTTCATCCGTATTGCCTGTTGGTCCTGACTTCATCCATATTGCCTGTTGGTCCTGACTTCATCCATATTGCCTGTTGGTCCTGACTTCATCCATATTGCCTTGTGGTCCTGAGTTCATCCATATTGCCTGGTGGTCCTGACTTCATCCATATTGCCTGGTGGTCCTGACTTCATCCATATTGCCTGGTGGTCCTGACTTCATCCATATTGCCTGGTGGTCCTGAGTTCATCCATATTGCCTGGTGGTCCTGACTTCATCCATATTGCCTGTTGGTCCTGACTTCATCCATATTGCCTGTTGGTCCTGACTTCATCCATATTGCCTGGTGGTCCTGACTTCATCCATATTGCCTGGTGGTCCTGACTTCATCCATATTGCCTGGTGGTCCTGACTTCATCCATATTGCCTGGTGGTCCTGACTTCATCCATATTGCCTGGTGGTCCTGACTTCATCCATATTGCCTGGTGGTCCTGACTTCATCCATATTGCCTGGTGGTCCTGACTTCATCCATATTGCCTGGTGGTCCTGACTTCATCCATATTGCCTGGTGGTCCTGAGTTCATCATATTGCCTGGTGGTCCTGACTTCATCCATATTGCCTGGTGGTCCTGTTCATCCATATTGCCTGTTGGTCCTGACTTCATCCATATTGCCTGGTGGTCCTGACTTCATCCATATTGCCTGGTGGTCCTGACTTCATCCATATTGCCTGTTGGTCCTGACTTCATCCATATTGCCTGTTGGTCCTGACTTCATCCATATTGCCTGGTGGTCCTGACTTCATCCATATTGCCTGGTGGTCCTGACTTCATCCATATTGCCTGGTGGTCCTGACTTCACCCATATTGCCTGATGGTCCTGAGTTCATCCATATTGCCTGGTGGTCCTGAGTTCATCCATATTGCCTGGTGGTCCTGACTTCATCCATATTTGCCTGTTGGTCCTGAGTTCATCAGTATTGCCTGGTGGTCCTGACTTCATCCGTATTGCCTGGTGGTCCTGAGTTCATCCATATTGCCTGTTGGTCCTGACTTCATCCATATTGCCTGTTGGTCCTGACTTCATCCATATTGCCTGTTGGTCCTGACTTCATCCATATTGCCTGGTGGTCCTGACTTCATCCATATTGCCTGTTGGTCCTGACTTCATCCATATTGCCTGGTGGTCCTGACTTCATCCATATTGCCTGTTGGTCCTGACTTCATCATATTGCCTGGTGGTCCTGACTTCATCCATATTGCCTGGTGGTCCTGAGTTCATCCATATTGCCTGTTGGTCCTGACTTCATCATATTGCCTGGTGGTCCTGACTTCATCCATATTGCCTGGTGGTCCTGACTTCATCCATATTGCCTGGTGGTCCTGACTTCATCCGTATTGCCTGGTGGTCCTGACTTCATCCGTATTGCCTGGTGGTCCTGAGTTCATCCATATTGCCTGGTGGTCCTGACTTCATCCATGTTGCCAGGTGGTCCTGACTTCATCCATATTGCCTGTTGGTCCTGACTTCATCCATATTGCCTGGTGGTCCTGACTTCATCCATATTGCCTGGTGGTCCTGACTTCATCCATATTGCCTGGTGGTCCTGACTTCATCCATATTGCCTGGTGGTCCTGACTTCATCCATATTGCCTGTTGGTCCTGAGTTCATCATATTGCCTGGTGGTCCTGACTTCATCCATATTGCCTGGTGGTCCTGACTTCATCCATATTGCCTGTTGGTCCTGACTTCATCCATATTGCCTGGTGGTCCTGACTTCATCCATATTGCCTGTTGGTCCTGACTTCATCCATATTGCCTGGTGGTCCTGACTTCATCCATATTGCCTGGTGGTCCTGACTTCATCCATATTGCCTGGTGGTCCTGACTTCATCCATATTGCCTGGTGGTCCTGACTTCATCCATATTGCCTGGTGGTCCTGACTTCATCCATATTGCCTGGTGGTCCTGACTTCATCCATATTGCCTGGTGGTCCTGACTTCATCCATATTGCCTGGTGGTCCTGACTTCATCCATATTGCCTGGTGGTCCTGACTTCATCCATATTGCCTGGTGGTCCTGACTTCATCCATATTGCCTGGTGGTCCTGACTTCATCCATATTGCCTGTTGGTCCTGACTTCATCCATATTGCCTGGTGGTCCTGACTTCATCCATATTGCCTGGTGGTCCTGACTTCATCCATATTGCCTGTTGGTCCTGACTTCATCCATATTGCCTGTTGGTCCTGACTTCATCCATATTGCCTGGTGGTCCTGACTTCATCATATTGCCTGGTGGTCCTGACTTCATCCATATTGCCTGGTGGTCCTGACTTCATCCATATTGCCTGGTGGTCCTGACTTCATCCATATTGCCTGGTGGTCCTGACTTCATCCATATTGCCTGGGGTCCTGAGTTCATCCATATTGCCTGGTGGTCCTGACTTCATCCATATTGCCTGGTGGTCCTGACTTCATCCATATTGCCTGTTGGTCCTGACTTCATCCATATTGCCTGTTGGTCCTGACTTCATCCATATTGCCTGGTGGTCCTGAGTTCATCCATATTGCCTGGTGGTCCTGACTTCATCCATATTGCCTGGTGGTCCTGAGTTCATCCATATTGCCTGGTGGTCCTGACTTCATCCATATTGCCTGGTGGTCCTGACTTCATCCATATTGCCTGGTGGTCCTGACTTCATCCATATTGCCTGGTGGTCCTGACTTCATCCATATTGCCTGTTGGTCCTGACTTCATCATATTGCCTGGTGGTCCTGACTTCATCCATATTGCCTGGTGGTCCTGACTTCATCCATATTGCCTGGTGGTCCTGACTTCATCCATATTGCCTGGTGGTCCTGACTTCATCCATATTGCCTGGTGGTCCTGAGTTCATCCATATTGCCTGGTGGTCCTGACTTCATCCATATTGCCTGGTGGTCCTGACTTCATCCATATTGCCTGGTGGTCCTGAGTTCATCCATATTGCCTGGTGGTCCTGAGTTCATCCATATTGCCTGGTGGTCCTGAGTTCATCCATATTGCCTGTTGGTCCTGACTTCATCCATATTGCCTGTTGGTCCTGACTTCATCCATATTGCCTGGTGGTCCTGACTTCATCCATATTGCCTGGTTGTCCTGACTTCATCCATATTGCCTGTTGGTCCTGACTTCATCCATATTGCCTGGTGGTCCTGACTTCATCCATATTGCCTGGTGGTCCTGAGTTCATCCATATTGCCTGGTTGTCCTGACTTCATCCATATTGCCTGTTGGTCCTGAGTTCATCATATTGCCTGGTGGTCCTGACTTCATCCGTATTGCCTGGTGGTCCTGAGTTCATCCGTATTGCCTGGTGGTCCTGACTTCATCCATATTGCCTGGTGGTCCTGACTTCATCCATATTGCCTGGTGGTCCTGACTTCATCCATATTGCCTGTTGGTCCTGAGTTCATCCATATTGCCTGGTGGTCCTGAGTTCATCCATATTGCCTGGTGGTCCTGAGTTCATCCATATTGCCTGGTGGTCCTGACTTCATCCGTATTGCCTGGTGGTCCTGACTTCATCCATATTGCCTGGTGGTCCTGACTTCATCCATATTGCCTGGTGGTCCTGAGTTCATCCATATTGCCTGGTGGTCCTGACTTCATCCATATTGCCTGGTGGTCCTGAGTTCATCCGTATTGCCTGGTGGTCCTGAGTTCATCCATATTGCCTGTTGGTCCTGACTTCATCATATTGCCTGTTGGTCCTGACTTCATCCATATTGCCTGTTGGTCCTGACTTCATCCATATTGCCTGTTGGTCCTGACTTCATCCATATTGCCTGTTGGTCCTGACTTCATCCATATTGCCTGTTGGTCCTGACTTCATCCATATTGCCTGTTGGTCCTGACTTCATCCATATTGCCTGGTGGTCCTGACTTCATCCATATTGCCTGGTGGTCCTGAGTTCATCCATATTGCCTGGTGGTCCTGACTTCATCCATATTGCCTGTTGGTCCTGAGTTCATCCATATTGCCTGGTGGTCCTGACTTCATCCATATTGCCTGGTGGTCCTGACTTCATCCATATTGCCTGGTGGTCCTGACTTCATCCATATTGCCTGGTGGTCCTGACTTCATCCATATTGCCTGGTGGTCCTGACTTCATCCGTATTGCCTGGTGGTCCTGACTTCATCCATATTGCCTGGTTGTCCTGACTTCATCCATATTGCCTGTTGGTCCTGACTTCATCCATATTGCCTGTTGGTCCTGACTTCATCCATATTGCCTGGTGGTCCTGACTTCATCCATATTGCCAGGTGGTCCTGAGATCATCCATATTGCCAGGTGGTCCTGAGTTCATCCATATTGCCTGGTGGTCCTGAGTTCATCCATATTGCCTGGTGGTCCTGAGTTCATCCATATTACCTGGTGGTCCTGAGTTCATCCATATTGCCTGGTGGTCCTGAGTTCATCCATATTGCCTGGTGGTCCTGAGTTCATCCATATTGCCTGTTGGTCCTGACTTCATCCACGTTGCCTGTTGGTCCTGACTTCATCCATATTGCCTGGTGGTCCTGACTTCATCTGTATTGCCTGGTTGGTCCTGACTTCATCCATATTGCCTGTTGGTCCTGACTTCATCCGTATTGCCTGGTGGTCCTGACTTCATCCATATTGCCTGTTGGTCCTGACTTCATCCATATTGCCTGATGGTCCTGACTTCATCCGTATTGCCTGGTGGTCCTGAGTTCATCCATATTGCCTGGTGGTCCTGAGTTCATCCATATTGCCTGGTGGTCCTGAGTTCATCCATATTGCCTGGTGGTCCTGACTTCATCAATATTGCCTGGTGGTCCTGAGTTCATCAGTATTGCCTGGTGGTCCTGACTTCATCCGTATTGCCTGGTGGTCCTGAGTTCATCCATATTGCCTGTTGGTCCTGACTTCATCCATATTGCCTGTTGGTCCTGACTTCATCCATATTGCCTGTTGGTCCTGACTTCATCCGTATTGCCTTGTGGTCCTGAGTTCATCCATATTGCCTGGTGGTCCTGACTTCATCCATATTGCCTGTTGGTCCTGACTTCATCCATATTGCCTGGTGGTCCTGAGTTCATCCATATTGCCTGGTGGTCCTGAGTTCATCCATATTGCCTGGTGGTCCTGACTTCATCCATATTGCCTGGTGGTCCTGAGTTCATCCATATTGCCTGGTTGTCCTGACTTCATCCATTTTGCCTGTTGGTCCTGACTTCATCCATATTGCCTGGTGGTCCTGACTTCATCCATATTGCCTGTTGGTCCTGAGTTCATCAGTATTGCCTGGTGGTCCTGACTTCATCCGTATTGCCTGGTGGTCCTGAGTTCATCCGTATTGCCTGTTGGTCCTGAGTTCATCAGTATTGCCTGGTGGTCCTGACTTCATCCATATTGCCTGGTGGTCCTGACTTCATCCATATTGCCTGTGGTCCTGACTTCATCCGTATTGCCTGGTGGTCCTGACTTCATCCATATTGCCTGGGGTCCTGAGTTCATCCGTATTGCCTGGTGGTCCTGACTTCATCCATATTGCCTGGTTGTCCTGACTTCATCCATATTGCCTGTTGGTCCTGACTTCATCCATATTGCCTGTTGGTCCTGACTTCATCCATATTGCCTGGTGGTCCTGAGTTCATCCATATTGCCTGGTGGTCCTGAGTTCATCCATATTGCCTGGTGGTCCTGAGTTCATCCATATTGCCTGGTGGTCCTGAGTTCATCCATATTGCCTGGTGGTCCTGACTTCATCCATATTGCCTGGTGGTCCTGACTTCATCCATATTGCCTGGTGGTCCTGAGTTCATCCATATTGCCTGTTGGTCCTGACTTCATCCATATTGCCTGGTGGTCCTGACTTCATCCATATTGCCTGGTGGTCCTGACTTCATCCATATTGCCTGGTTGTCCTGACTTCATCCATATTGCCTGTTGGTCCTGACTTCATCCATATTGCCTGTGGTCCTGACTTCATCCATATTGCCTGGTGGTCCTGACTTCATCCATATTGCCTGATGGTCCTGACTTCATCCGTATTGCCTGGTGGTCCTGAGTTCATCCATATTGCCTGGTGGTCCTGAGTTCATCCATATTGCCTGGTGGTCCTGAGTTCATCCATATTGCCTGGTGGTCCTGACTTCATCCATATTGCCTGTTGGTCCTGAGTTCATCAGTATTGCCTGGTGGTCCTGACTTCATCCATATTGCCTGGTGGTCCTGACTTCATCCATATTGCCTGTTGGTCCTGACTTCATCCATATTGCCTGTTGGTCCTGACTTCATCCATATTGCCTGTTGGTCCTGACTTCATCCATATTGCCTGGTGGTCCTGACTTCATCCATATTGCCTGGTGGTCCTGACTTCATCCATATTGCCTGTTGGTCCTGACTTCATCCATATTGCCTGGTGGTCCTGAGTTCATCCATATTGCCTGGTGGTCCTGAGTTCATCCATATTGCCTGGTGGTCCTGACTTCATCCATATTGCCTGGTGGTCCTGACTTCATCCATATTGCCTGGTGGTCCTGACTTCATCCATATTGCCTGGTGGTCCTGACTTCATCCATATTGCCTGGTGGTCCTGACTTCATCCATATTGCCTGGTGGTCCTGAGTTCATCATATTGCCTGGTGGTCCTGACTTCATCCATATTGCCTGGTGGTCCTGACTTCATCCATATTGCCTGTTGGTCCTGAGTTCATCCATATTGCCTGGTGGTCCTGACTTCATCCATATTGCCTGGTGGTCCTGACTTCATCCATATTGCCTGGTGGTCCTGACTTCATCCATATTGCCTGGTGGTCCTGAGTTCATCCATATTGCCTGGTGGTCCTGACTTCATCCATATTGCCTGGTGGTCCTGACTTCATCCATATTGCCTGGTGGTCCTGACTTCATCCATATTGCCTGGTGGTCCTGACTTCATCCATATTGCCTGGTGGTCCTGACTTCATCATATTGCCTGGTGGTCCTGACTTCATCCATATTGCCTGGTGGTCCTGACTTCATCCATATTGCCTGGTGGTCCTGACTTCATCCATATTGCCTGGTGGTCCTGACTTCATCCATATTGCCTGGTGGTCCTGACTTCATCCATATTGCCTGGTGGTCCTGACTTCATCCATATTGCCTGGTGGTCCTGAGTTCATCCATATTGCCTGGTGGTCCTGACTTCATCCATATTGCCTGGTGGTCCTGACTTCATCCATATTGCCTGGTGGTCCTGACTTCATCCATATTGCCTGGTGGTCCTGACTTCATCCATATTGCCTGGTGGTCCTGACTTCATCCATATTGCCTGGTGGTCCTGAGTTCATCCATATTGCCTGGTGGTCCTGACTTCATCCATATTGCCTGGTGGTCCTGACTTCATCCATATTGCCTGGTGGTCCTGACTTCATCCATATTGCCTGGTGGTCCTGACTTCATCCATATTGCCTGGTGGTCCTGACTTCATCCATATTGCCTGTTGGTCCTGAGTTCATCATATTGCCTGGTGGTCCTGACTTCATCCATATTGCCTGGTGGTCCTGACTTCATCCATATTGCCTGGTGGTCCTGACTTCATCCATATTGCCTGGTGGTCCTGACTTCATCCATATTGCCTGGTGGTCCTGACTTCATCCATATTGCCTGGTGGTCCTGACTTCATCCATATTGCCTGGTGGTCCTGACTTCATCCATATTGCCTGGTGGTCCTGACTTCATCCATATTGCCTGGTGGTCCTGACTTCATCCATATTGCCTGGTGGTCCTGACTTCATCCATATTGCCTGGTGGTCCTGACTTCATCCATATTGCCTGGTGGTCCTGAGTTCATCCATATTGCCTGGTGGTCCTGACTTCATCCATATTGCCTGGTGGTCCTGAGTTCATCCATATTGCCTGGTGGTCCTGACTTCATCCATATTGCCTGGTGGTCCTGACTTCATCCATATTGCCTGGTGGTCCTGACTTCATCCATATTGCCTGTGGTCCTGACTTCATCCATATTGCCTGGTGGTCCTGACTTCATCCATATTGCCTGGTGGTCCTGACTTCATCCATATTGCCTGGTGGTCCTGACTTCATCCATATTGCCTGGTGGTCCTGACTTCATCCATATTGCCTGTGGTCCTGACTTCATCCATATTGCCTGGTGGTCCTGACTTCATCCATATTGCCTGGTGGTCCTGACTTCATCCATATTGCCTGTGGTCCTGACTTCATCCATATTGCCTGTTGGTCCTGACTTCATCCATATTGCCTGGTGGTCCTGACTTCATCCATATTGCCTGGTGGTCCTGACTTCATCCATATTGCCTGGTGGTCCTGACTTCATCCATATTGCCTGTTGGTCCTGACTTCATCCATATTGCCTGGTGGTCCTGACTTCATCCATATTGCCTGGTGGTCCTGACTTCATCCATATTGCCTGGTGGTCCTGACTTCATCCATATTGCCTGGTGGTCCTGACTTCATCCATATTGCCTGTTGGTCCTGACTTCATCCATATTGCCTGTTGGTCCTGACTTCATCCATATTGCCTGGTGGTCCTGACTTCATCCATATTGCCTGGTGGTCCTGACTTCATCCATATTGCCTGGTGGTCCTGACTTCATCCATATTGCCTGGTGGTCCTGACTTCATCCATATTGCCTGGTGGTCCTGACTTCATCCATATTGCCTGGTGGTCCTGACTTCATCCATATTGCCTGGTGGTCCTGACTTCATCCATATTGCCTGGTGGTCCTGACTTCATCCATATTGCCTGGTGGTCCTGACTTCATCCATATTGCCTGGTGGTCCTGACTTCATCCATATTGCCTGGTGGTCCTGACTTCATCCATATTGCCTGGTGGTCCTGACTTCATCCATATTGCCTGGTGGTCCTGACTTCATCCATATTGCCTGGTGGTCCTGACTTCATCCATATTGCCTGGTGGTCCTGACTTCATCCATATTGCCTGGTGGTCCTGACTTCATCCATATTGCCTGGTGGTCCTGACTTCATCCATATTGCCTGGTGGTCCTGACTTCATCCATATTGCCTGGTGGTCCTGACTTCATCCATATTGCCTGTTGGTCCTGACTTCATCCATATTGCCTGTTGGTCCTGACTTCATCCATATTGCCTGGTGGTCCTGACTTCATCCATATTGCCTGGTGGTCCTGACTTCATCCATATTGCCTGGTGGTCCTGACTTCATCCATATTGCCTGGTGGTCCTGACTTCATCCATATTGCCTGGTGGTCCTGACTTCATCCATATTGCCTGGTGGTCCTGACTTCATCCATATTGCCTGGTGGTCCTGACTTCATCCATATTGCCTGGTGGTCCTGACTTCATCCATATTGCCTGGTGGTCCTGACTTCATCCATATTGCCTGGTGGTCCTGACTTCATCCATATTGCCTGGTGGTCCTGACTTCATCCATATTGCCTGGTGGTCCTGACTTCATCCATATTGCCTGTGGTCCTGACTTCATCCATATTGCCTGGTGGTCCTGACTTCATCCATATTGCCTGGTGGTCCTGACTTCATCCATATTGCCTGGTGGTCCTGACTTCATCCATATTGCCTGGTGGTCCTGACTTCATCCATATTGCCTGGTGGTCCTGACTTCATCCATATTGCCTGGTGGTCCTGACTTCATCCATATTGCCTGGTGGTCCTGAGTTCATCCATATTGCCTGGTGGTCCTGACTTCATCCATATTGCCTGGTGGTCCTGACTTCATCCATATTGCCTGTTGGTCCTGACTTCATCCATATTGCCTGGTGGTCCTGACTTCATCCGTATTGCCTGGTGGTCCTGACTTCATCCATATTGCCTGTTGGTCCTGACTTCATCCATATTGCCTGTTGGTCCTGACTTCATCCATATTGCCTGGTGGTCCTGACTTCATCCATATTGCCTGTTGGTCCTGACTTCATCCATATTGCCTGGTGGTCCTGACTTCATCCATATTGCCTGGTGGTCCTGACTTCATCCATATTGCCTGGTGGTCCTGACTTCATCCATATTGCCTGGTGGTCCTGAGTTCATCCATATTGCCTGGTGGTCCTGACTTCATCCATATTGCCTGTGGTCCTGACTTCATCCATATTGCCTGGTGGTCCTGACTTCATCCATATTGCCTGGTGGTCCTGACTTCATCCATATTGCCTGGTGGTCCTGACTTCATCCATATTGCCTGTTGGTCCTGACTTCATCCATATTGCCTGTGGTCCTGACTTCATCCATATTGCCTGGTGGTCCTGACTTCATCCATATTGCCTGGTGGTCCTGACTTCATCCATATTGCCTGGTGGTCCTGACTTCATCCATATTGCCTGGTGGTCCTGACTTCATCCATATTGCCTGGTGGTCCTGACTTCATCCATATTGCCTGGTGGTCCTGACTTCATCCATATTGCCTGGTGGTCCTGACTTCATCCATATTGCCTGTTGGTCCTGAGTTCATCCATATTGCCTGGTGGTCCTGACTTCATCCATATTGCCTGGTGGTCCTGACTTCATCCATATTGCCTGGTGGTCCTGACTTCATCCATATTGCCTGGTGGTCCTGACTTCATCCATATTGCCTGGTGGTCCTGACTTCATCCATATTGCCTGGTGGTCCTGACTTCATCCATATTGCCTGGTGGTCCTGACTTCATCCATATTGCCTGGTGGTCCTGACTTCATCCATATTGCCTGGTGGTCCTGACTTCATCCATATTGCCTGGTGGTCCTGACTTCATCCATATTGCCTGGTGGTCCTGACTTCATCCATATTGCCTGGTGGTCCTGACTTCATCCATATTGCCTGGTGGTCCTGACTTCATCCATATTGCCTGTGGTCCTGACTTCATCCATATTGCCTGGTGGTCCTGACTTCATCCATATTGCCTGGTGGTCCTGACTTCATCCATATTGCCTGGTGGTCCTGACTTCATCCATATTGCCTGGTGGTCCTGAGTTCATCCATATTGCCTGTTGGTCCTGACTTCATCCGTATTGCCTGTTGGTCCTGACTTCATCCGTATTGCCTGGTGGTCCTGACTTCATCCATATTGCCTGTTGGTCCTGACTTCATCCATATTGCCTGTTGGTCCTGACTTCATCCATATTGCCTGGTGGTCCTGACTTCATCCATATTGCCTGTTGGTCCTGACTTCATCCATATTGCCTGTTGGTCCTGACTTCATTCGTATTGCCTGGTGGTCCTGACTTCATCCATATTGCCTGGTGGTCCTGACTTCATCCATATTGCCTGTGGTCCTGACTTCATCCATATTGCCTGGTGGTCCTGACTTCATCCATATTGCCTGGTGGTCCTGACTTCATCCATATTGCCTGGTGGTCCTGACTTCATCCATATTGCCTGGTGGTCCTGACTTCATCCATATTGCCTGTTGGTCCTGACTTCATCCATATTGCCTGGTGGTCCTGACTTCATCCATATTGCCTGGTGGTCCTGACTTCATCCATATTGCCTGGTGGTCCTGACTTCATCCATATTGCCTGGTGGTCCTGACTTCATCCATATTGCCTGTTGGTCCTGACTTCATCCATATTGCCTGGTGGTCCTGACTTCATCCATATTGCCTGGTGGTCCTGAGTTCATCCATATTGCCTGGTGGTCCTGACTTCATCCATATTGCCTGGTGGTCCTGAGTTCATCCATATTGCCTGGTGTCCTGACTTCATCCATATTGCCTGTGGTCCTGACTTCATCCATATTGCCTGGTGGTCCTGACTTCATCCATATTGCCTGTTGGTCCTGAGTTCATCCATATTGCCTGGTGGTCCTGACTTCATCCATATTGCCTGGTGGTCCTGACTTCATCCGTATTGCCTGTTGGTCCTGACTTCATCCATATTGCCTGGTGGTCCTGACTTCATCCATATTGCCTGGTGGTCCTGACTTCATCCATATTGCCTGGTGGTCCTGACTTCATCCATATTGCCTGGTGGTCCTGACTTCATCCATATTGCCTGGTGGTCCTGAGTTCATCCATATTGCCTGGTGGTCCTGACTTCATCCATATTGCCTGTGGTCCTGACTTCATCCATATTGCCTGTTGGTCCTGACTTCATCCATATTGCCTGGTGGTCCTGACTTCATCCATATTGCCTGGTGGTCCTGACTTCATCCATATTGCCTGGTGGTCCTGACTTCATCCATATTGCCTGGTGGTCCTGACTTCATCCATATTGCCTGGTGGTCCTGACTTCATCCTATTGCCTGGTGGTCCTGACTTCATCCATATTGCCTGGTGGTCCTGACTTCATCCATATTGCCTGGTGGTCCTGACTTCATCCATATTGCCTGTTGGTCCTGACTTCATCCATATTGCCTGGTGGTCCTGACTTCATCCATATTGCCTGGTGGTCCTGACTTCATCCGTATTGCCTGTTGGTCCTGACTTCATCCATATTGCCTGGTGGTCCTGACTTCATCCATATTGCCTGTTGGTCCTGACTTCATCCGTATTGCCTGGTGGTCCTGACTTCATCCATATTGCCTGTTGGTCCTGACTTCATCCATATTGCCTGTTGGTCCTGACTTCATCCATATTGCCTGGTGGTCCTGACTTCATCCATATTGCCTGGTGGTCCTGACTTCATCCATATTGCCTGGTGGTCCTGACTTCATCCATATTGCCTGGTGGTCCTGAGTTCATCATATTGCCTGGTGGTCCTGACTTCATCCATATTGCCTGGTGGTCCTGACTTCATCCATATTGCCTGGTGGTCCTGACTTCATCCATATTGCCTGGTGGTCCTGTTCATCCATATTGCCTGTGGTCCTGAGTTCATCCATATTGCCTGTGGTCCTGACTTCATCCATATTGCCTGGTGGTCCTGACTTCATCCATATTGCCTGGTGGTCCTGACTTCATCCATTTTGCCTGTTGGTCCTGACTTCATCCATATTGCCTGGGGTCCTGAGTTCATCCATATTGCCTGGTGGTCCTGACTTCATCCATATTGCCTGGTGGTCCTGACTTCATCCATATTGCCTGTGGTCCTGACTTCATCCATATTGCCTGTTGGTCCTGACTTCATCCATATTGCCTGTGGTCCTGACTTCATCCATATTGCCTGGTGGTCCTGACTTCATCCATATTGCCTGGTGGTCCTGAGTTCATCCATATTGCCTGGTGGTCCTGACTTCATCCATATTGCCTGGTGGTCCTGATTCATCCATATTGCCTGTGGTCCTGACTTCATCCATATTGCCTGGTGGTCCTGAGTTCATCCATATTGCCTGGTGGTCCTGACTTCATCCATATTGCCTGGTGGTCCTGAGTTCATCCATTTTGCCTGGTCCTGAGTTCATCCATATTGCCTGTTGGTCCTGACTTCATCCATATTGCCTGTTGGTCCTGACTTCATCTGTATTGCCTGGTGGTCCTGACTTCATCTGTATTGCCTGGTTGTCCTGACTTCCTCCACATTGCCTGTTGGTCCTGACTTCATCCATATTGCCCGGTGGTCCTGACTTCATGCATTTTGACTGTTGGTTGACTTCATCCCATTGCCTGTGGTCCTGACTTCATCCGTATTCCTGGTGGTCCTGAGTTCATCCATATTGCCTGTGGTCCTGAGTTCATCCATATTGCCTGGTGGTCCTGACTTCATCCATATTGCCTGGTGGTCCTGACTTCATCCATATTGCCTGTTGGTCCTGAGTTCATCATATTGCCTGGTGGTCCTGACTTCATCCGTATTGCCTGGGGTCCTGAGTTCATCCGTATTGCCTGTTGGTCCTGACTTCATCCATATTGCCTGTTGGTCCTGACTTCATCCAGTTGCCTGTTGGTCCTGACTTTATCCGTATTGCCTTGTGGTCCTGAGTTTTCATCCAATTGCCTGGTGGTCCTGACTTCATCCATATTGCCTGGTGGTCCTGACTTCATCCATATTGCCTGGTGGTCCTGATTCATCCATATTGCCTGGTGG